>NC_136424.1:50437500-50665000 GCF_052625555.1 Lactuca saligna
GGAAACAAAAAATCATACCAACATACAATAATCAAGCCATTTTATCCACTTATCGAAAATTCATACATACATGCAATTCTAAAGCTCATACAATCAGGCATATAAGGCATCTCTCCTATCATGAAATCATGAGCAGATCTTAAGCCCTAATCTAGCATGCAATTCACATAATCATATCATATATCATAATAAACATCTACTGGTATATGGGAACCACTGACTTGAGCTCGGCTGATTGCACGCATCACACCCGTTTGATTAGAAATCCTTTTTAATAAAACATTTATTTTATGAAAAATTTCACCAAACCCTCAGGTTGAGTCCAAACACTCCCGAGAGTATGCCCAAATGCCTCAAACCAAGGCTCTGATACCAACTTGTAACGTCCCGAAAACCATAGGGTAAAATTTTCATTTTTAATATCTATATTCAACGTTCATTTATCCTTTATTCAACATTTAATAGTATTTTGGAATAAACAATTATCAGAGTATAAAATTAAAATCAAGAATTGCAGAAAACACGGGTGTATGCGTTGCGATCAAGCCAAACCCTTCTCTTTCAAACCAGAAGTACCTAAAACCATAAACCATAAACTGTAAGCACGAATCTTAATGAGTTCCCCAAAATACCACATACCATAAATAACATATGAGCCATACACATAAAGTATACGATAGTAGGTGCTATGTACCAACCATAGTCTTGTCATTATGCCATGAGCCGTATCATGGTCTTTCCTTGCCAAGCCGGGGGCCAACATCCTGGGTCATACAGACAAGTGCCAGGAGCCACCTCTTGGTATTCCATGCAAGCATCACAAAGACAAATACCATACAATCTACAACTACTTATTTAATTAACTCCCGAAGTTCAGACTCTGGTCTTGCATACAGATTGCCAGGAGCCACCTCCTGGTATTTCATGAAAAATGCCAAGGGATACCCCCTTGTATTCTTATAATACATAAACCAAATGGGCCGGAATTGGTGCCTTCGATCCATAATATAGTGAGGAGACTCACCTCGACGGTTGAACCCACGAATAAATCTTTGACCGCTGATTCGCTTGAATCCCCGAGCTATCAAACAAATAACACTCAATTAACAATTGGATTCCAAACTAAATCCAATAATCCACTTATATGGGGTAAAAAGAGCATTTTACCCTTCACCAAGTTTGGCCCAAGACTAAGGACCAAACTCATAATCAAAGGCCCACAAACCAAATAATCATCCAAGGTCCACTTATGGCCCAATTTTACAAATTTTGCCCAAACCCTTACATGGGCCTTACCCTAAAGCCCATTAAGTTTTCCGTAATCCAAAACACTTGTCTCAGATGGCCCAACAATACCTTAAGAAACCAAGCCCAAAAGATAGCCCAAACCCAAAATGACATTACAAGCCCAAAATACCTAATGGTCAACCCTGATCAACTTCTGGTCAAAGGTAAAAGTCAAAGTCACGGTCAATAGTCCATGTTGACCCAATACGCCTTGTTGCCCCACAAACACGTCGTGTTTCTCCTTTATCCTCCTAAGTGGGAAAACCCCATCCAACACGTCGTGTTTTCCCAAGATCCAACAACTTAACACGTTAAGATGTCTTCTTCGATTCTAAGAACTCCCAAGCTTAGATCTAGACCAAAATGAGACTTAGAATGGTAAAGTTTCCAACTTTACCCATTGGGACCACCAAAAGGTCCAAAACCCAAACCACAAGGCTTAACCAATAAGAACTTAATCCTTGAATACATAGCCCTAAAACATAGATCCGACTTTCTTGAGTTAGAAACCACGTAAAGTTGCCAAATTTACATTCATGCATGTCTAAATGAAGCTCTTAAGCTTAAAAGGAACTTAATAATTGACTTAATGCATGCATGACACCAAGAATATCATAAAGCTTGCACCTTTATGCTAAAAGGGGCCAAAACAAACTCAAATCTGGAATAATAACCCTTAAAACGACTTCAATCTCTCCTCAACCCAAAAAAGGACCAGAAGCATAACAAAGCACAATATGAGGAGATCTAAACATCTATAAGTCAAGGTTTAAACTTGATACCTTAGAAAGCTTGCCCAAAAGGAGATGATTCTGGATCCAAAGCTAATCCCCTAAGCAAGACAACTTCAAAACCTCATCTTGCTTCACAAAGGCCAAAAATGAGCACCAAGAACCTCTCACTATCTCAAGAACACCGCCAAGAGACTTAGGGACCAATTTTAGGGTTTTAGTGGCAATGGAGGCTGGTAAGGAGACTAGTCCTTGGGGCTTAATGAGATTATATAGGGTGCAATTTAGGGTTTCCTTCCTAGTTGCCAACACGTCGTGTTGGTCTAAATGAAAACCATGTTGTCCTCAACTAGACACGCCGTGTTGGTTCCTCCAACATGCCATGTTCCAACCCCAAAATGGGATGCATGATACGTATGAAGTATACTAGTTTTAATCCTACTAACTTAAACCTAAAAACAAACACACACAAGGTAGTGTACCTATCGATTAGTAGTTTAGTTCAGGAAAGTAGGGTACCGAACAAAGGGAACGGTAGACAATTAAAATTAACGCTAATATTATCTAATTAAAAAATGAATTAAAGAAGGGTTTTTCTCTAGTTTTTCAAGACTAGAACTTAAGAAATTACTTAAATACTTATGCAAAGAACAATTAACAACTAAAAGAGAAACAAAAGACAACTAGATTCAATAAGATTAAAGAGACTTCCGTTTAGATTCGATTCATTTATTCCTATGGTTGATTTCGTTGCAAGTGCAGTGGATTAAAATATCAATGATTACCGATTTCTAATATGATTATGTTCATGTTCACTATTACTAATCCTTTAGCAAACAAGTTAATTCAAACAGTGGCCGATTGATTAAATTAACAGGTATCCTAGTGTTTAATTCGAATCAAGTAAGACTTGTAATATTAGTTAACTAAATTGGTTGATTTAATTACCTCATATGTAGTTGGTCATCACATATGCTCACACATTAACTTACTTATTTTCTAGTTAACCCTAGGTTCATGTTCACTAATACTAGGCATACAATCTTGTTTTCACAAAACTATAAGATTCAAGCAATTAAGAAGATGTTCATACAACTCAGTTACTTAGTTATTAACAGAAAATAATTATCATTAACATGCACGGATCTTTTAACAAGCTTAAAAAGACAAATAGCCAAATCTATATAACCAAGCCACTCAATCAAACCATATTCATAAGATCATCTAGTCTAAACAGAAGTATGAAGTTTTTAGCTCATAGCTACAACATATAACATCCTAACTTGAAATCTAATGTAACAAACACGATTCAAAACAAAGATGAAGAGTAAAGTAATAGTTTAATGCCTTTGATCTCTTTAAATCCAAGCTTCTAGTAGAAATTCAAAAACCAAAGCTTCTCAAAACCTCTCTAGCCTCCAAAAGTCGTCCAAAGCCTCCAGCAAAAGTTAGGGTTTCGGGAATAAATGATATATATATATATATATATATATATATATATATATATATATATATATATTCCAAAAATCAGCTCCAACTCATCGAGATTAATGGAAAAACTCGTCGATTTTTTTACTCAATATGCGTGTACGGGAAGGCACTAATTTATTGAAAATTTTCATCTCAACCCGTAGAGTTTTTGGACCCAAATCTTCGAGTTCGTTTGGAAGAAACATTTACTCAAAACACAAAATTTATCCAAAACTGTGTCTAGTTTTCATAACATTTTGAATCTTGTGAATGAGAGTTACGAGTCATGAGATATGGCCAAAACACTGAAGAGGGGTCAAGCTGTCCAGCAACATCATTCTTTCTGCGAAATCCAAGATCCAAGCTTCCAATCGCCAATTCCACTTCCTTTTCCTTCTGACCATGTCTTTGTTGCTGAAAATGAAATTTTATAACTAATTAAGCATCTTTTTTTCATTAAATGAGATAAAATTAACATAAAGCATTAAGATAACACATGATTTTTATGACTAAATAAGCACATATCAATTCATTCCTTACAATTGCTCCTCAAGATTTCGGGTGTTAAAGAACTACAATCTAAAAAATTCGGGCTAATCAGAAAAATAATGAAGACATTATGATAGTTCAAAGTTGACTAAAATTCTACAAACATTTTGAAATTAAAATAATAATAATAATAATAATAATAATAATAATAATAATAATAATAATAATAATAATAATAAATAACAATAGAATGGAATATGAAATTACCTTTAACTTTAAACGTGCCAAAAACCTTCTCTAATTCCACAGCAATATTTAATAACTTGTATGTGGAGTTCCATCGGGTTGAGCTATCATTGCACAAAAACTTCTTGGATTCCACATTTAGTTCTTTCATACATTCTTTGAACTTTTGAATCCGTTGTGTGGAGTTCCTAATGTATTTAACGGCCTTTTGCACGCACTTGATACTAGATTGGTGTTGATCAAACTCATCCCTAAAAATAAGGTTAAGGATGTGGGTCATACACCTTACGTGTAATTCCCCCCCCCCCCCCCCCCCCCGGTATCATACAAGGTTGGTAGTTTTTTCATTAGAATTTTGATTGCTTTATCCTTTGCACTAGCATTGTCTACAGTTATGATCATTACATTATAGATACTCCACTTTTGAGGACAAGTCAACAACGTACGCCAAATGTCTTCTCCCTTATGACTATCTAAAGATTTAAAGTTAATAATTCTTTGTTGCATAACCCTATATTCATTAATAAAGTGGGTCGTGACTACCATATAGCTTGACCTTTGACGTGAACTTGTCCAACAATCGGTTGTCAAATGCACATTACTTAGGGGATTAGTAAAGAACTTAAATGATTCATTCTTCAAGAAAGTAATCGGTGACTCTCTTTGAAATTATGGTTCTACATGGCAAAACTATTTTCCCGTTCAATGCATTTGTATACTCAATAAATGATTCATTCTCTACAAACATGAACGGTAATTCTCTAACTACAAATAAGTTTAACAAAGATTTTTATATTCTTTTCTCATCATGCTTCCAATTCCTAATACTATTCTCCCCATTTTCGTATTTCTTTGAAATTTAAAGTGGTTTGGTTTTCTAATTTTTTTTCTAAATGTTTTGGGTTCATTTTACATCTTTCTGTATATGTAATCATACTAGAAGTATCATTTTCTCCGGATTCGGTTACGAGCAATGTACCACACTTTTTGCATTTGATATGTCTAACTTTGTCGATACGTACTACATCATAATCGGCCTAACAAGCCGACCTTTGGGCATATTTCCTTTTCTTTGTGTTTGTTGTTTGACTTGTTCCAGCTTTTTTTCCACTTGAGTATTATCAACAAACACATCTTCATCATCAATCTAAAGCACAATAACATAATCATTTTAATATAATAAAATATCAATATAGGTTCTTTAACATTTAAATAGATTATTTTCTCATCAATGTGGACTTAGGTAGTAGCCTCTCTTATCCTGAATATAAAGGTTTATGTTGATAACATACATAATAACACGTTGAAATATTGAATAGTAGATTAACACATTCAAATTTCAATGAGTAACACACATAATAACACATTGAAAAATTCAGTAGTAGATTAAGATATACTGCTTACTTGAGTTTCTTGACTTGGAGCTGAAATTTCCATGGATTTAATGATTCCTTGAAGATGAAGAATGGAGTACAATTTGTTGAAACTAGAATGGAGTTCAATTTCACAGTAGAAGTAGTGTTTTCTATTTTTGGTGTTTGATCATAGTATCAACAATCAAGTTGCAAGTTGCATGAATGAATCAAGGGCCACTAGACAGGACGAATTTAAGGATTTGATTTGGTGTTCGACGAACAACGATCACGATTCTTTTTAGTCGAATGGACTTGGCCTTCACGATTCAATACCGATGATTTTTTTCTGTGAAATTGTATTCGATCACGGTTGGTTGGGTAGAGGATATGCACGCTACTATGCAAAGCAAATCAGGAGGGATTAAAAAAATGTGACTTTTCAATTTCGGGTTCGGTCTTTTTGGCCTGATTTAAGGGTACATTTTCTGATGATTTTTTACATGATCTTAATTTGTGTTCTTAATGTATTTGCAATTCCTTTTTATTCATGGGGGGAGAAGAGAGCTTGGTTGATTACATAGGTTTCATCCCTTTCTTCTGCCTCCACACGCCTCTTCCTTCCATGGTCTGTGTATTCTTTTCTTTGTATGCAATATCGACGATTTTTTTTTGTGAAATTGTATTCAATCACGGTTGGTTGGGTAGAGGATACACACACTACTATGAAAGGCAAATCAGGATGGATTAAATAATGCGACTTTTCAATTCCGGGTTCGGTCTTTTTGGCCCGATTTAAGGGTACGTTTTCTGTTTATTTTTTTACACGATCTTAATTTGTGTTCTTGATGTATTTGCAGTTACTTTTTATTCATGGAGGGAGAAGAGAGCTTGGTTGATTACATAGGTTCCCTCCCTTTCTTCTGCCTCCCCGCGCCTTTTCCTTCCATGGTTTGTGTTTTCTTTTGTCTGTATGCATGCAACTTTTTGGACCCAGGTACACACGAATTTCATTTGATTCAATAGTTGATTGTTTTTTTCCCTGAAATTTTCTAATTTCATGCTTTGTTGATTTCAATTTTTGGTTTCTTGTTATTTTATTTTGTCCATACATGAGCAGAAACATGGCATTCTTTCAACACTAGACCTCCAACGCTTAGATCATGCAGATTTTATGAAGTTCGAATCCAGTCACCAAAGAAAAGTCGAGAAGCAACTCTAATTCTTGGTGTTAGGTAACCTAGCTTATATTTCTAAATTACCATTTAAAAAAAATTCTATTATCTTATAAGACTCTCTACACTAGACTGAGATAATAAGATATGAAAAGTGGTACTTGAAAAATACCATGTAAAGAAAATTTACATGCTCATACAGATAATTTGAAGTATTATTCTAAGATTACTTCAAAGTGGGAGCAGGAACTAATAACATCGAAAGGAGGTGAAGTTGATTTTTACTTGAAGGGTATTTCAGTCTTTCATGTAAAAGTGATTATTGTATTAATCTTTTAGCATATGCGGCCATGATTAGTTTCACATGAAAGACTGAAAAACTAGATAAAGTGTGGGTCAACTACTTTGATTAAACGGTTGATGTTTAGTAAGGGCATATACAAAAATCATCCTGATGTTTTCTGAGTTTGAACAGGATGCATTGTACGAAATTTAAAGGTATAAGTTTCATATAATCAATAAATGAATTAATTAATTAAGTAAAAAATGCTTATTGAAAAAACACAAACATCGCAGGCACATTTTTTTTTTGGTTTTCTGTCATCTGATATGGTTGTGTGTCAAGTGCAATGAAATTTTATTGTTTTTTAAATAAGACTGTACTTTTATTGCTTTGTTTATAATGGATTTCTACTTTGATGTCGACTCTATTAAATCTTATGTGTATATGTATAGTAAATTGTCTACAGTTCTTACATCATTATTTGTAATTGTGTGATCTAAATCATGTAAGTGTGAGTGGTGGGCATGGAGGCCATGTTATAAGTAATCATGCAAAAGTACAATCAATAAACCACAACCACGACCATAATCGTAAGAGTGGTATTGGTAAGAACTCCTTAAGGACCAAACATATCAAAGTAGCATTGAAGTAATTGTGCATTTCTATTGACACATACATTTTTTTATACAAACTTTTGAATGAAAAGAGGAAATTCTTTAAGAGTACCTTCAATGGGTTGACATTCGTGAAAAGGAGATTGCCAAAGAGAATAAAGAGGTGCAATTTCTTCTCTTTTTTGTTGTGCTTGACTAAACACGTTTCTAAATTTACTAATTTAACTTATATTTTTATTTATTTTTAACTTTTTCTCAAATTTTCCAACATAAATCTCACATTTTTGAGCTTAATATGCATATGTTGAAGCTCAAAAATTTACCATCAAAGAGTGTGCAAAAGAATGGATCAAAAAACAAGAACATCTGGTTCCGATTTTAAATGCATAGGAATAGAATTGTCACAACAAATGGAGACCGAGAGAAATGAATAGTTTGCTACCATAAGAAAGCAAATTCAACAGGTTGAAGTATAGGCTGCAAGCTGCCAAAAATATCATAAATTTTGATTTTCTTTATAATCATTTCATATCTTATATGAATTTTCTTTCTATAAATATATGAATTGAATGCAAAATTAGCTATGTCAAAACTCCTCTTCTAGTTTTGATTAATCATCAAATATTTTAAATGTTATATCTAGTTTTTATCATTTATTAATTATGTTTTTTTTTTGCAAAAATTAGGGTGATTTTGTAAACCCTTTGCAAAAGTAGGTCTTTTATAGATGGGAAAATGACATATACACCTTATAAACTTTCTAGGGTTTACCCTTTTAGTCCCTTAACTATTTTGATGGCTTTATGAGGGAACCAAGTCCTTTTTGTCGGGTCGATTAAGTCCTTTTGGCCAAAGTGAAGGTGTCACCCGGTTACCCTTCGCCAAATTGGCATTTGTTGACCAATTCCCCAAAATTGACTTTGATTTTTTCCAATTTGTTGGCCAAACTTGCCACATGAGCAACTGTGCTCTGTTTGAGTTCTTTAATTTGAAGAGTTCAAGGAGGCTACTTTGATGGAGGTGCTTTTCACTAGCCCTCACTCCATCAAACCCTATTCATCGCAAAATCAAATCTCAAGGAATTTAGACCATGCTCTTGTTGTCTCATTTGTCTAGAAGAAAATGTGAAAGGAAAGGGGAGAAGACAGATCAACGGCTTCAGAGGGGGTGTTTGTCTTCGAAGTCGACCGGTAAGGTGGAGGGTGGGATAGAAACCGATTTTCGGAGATCAAGCTTTTAAATCGACCTTGTAGAAACTGAAAACGATAGCAATAGTCGATCTCTTGAAAATATTCTCTCTTGGTTTGAAGAAAGCATCGTCGATCTCTTTCCTTCTTCGACGACCTTTTTCCGTAAACTTCGTCTTCAGAAGACATGGGGTTTCAAGGGGACTTGTTCTTAGGTTCAAGGGGTTTCAAGCCCGGGACTTGTAAACCCAGTTAAAGAAGACGAAAGGGGTTTCGTTATACACCTACATTCAGTACCAGACCATAAGACGCTCCCAACACCACCAGATTCCTTTAGTCCATGTCTTTGGAGCTCTAAAATCCAACATGTGATGGTGTTCGTTTTGCATATGGATGGTCAGCAAAAAGGTGGGTCTTGTTGGGTCGGGTACACTTATACTAAGCCTGAATATATGAGAACCTGAAGAAAAAAATTGATTTTGTAGGTTATTTTGAGTTTTTTTTAGATTTATAGCTATTATTGTTTAAAATGGAATTGGGTGCAGACAATGAATAGAGGAAAGTAAGAATAGAGGTGTTATGGTCTTGTGCTCGACCAAATGTTTAATTCATTGTAATTTGGTATGCCTAGCATTAGGACTTCAACGATGACAGATGGAGAACGAGCACTTAGCGGAGAGGTTGCTCTCTACACCCATCCACAAATCTTGAGAGACCAATCCATAAATTAGATCTGATCCGGGTTTAAATTCCTTTCGGGTCTTGTGTATGTAGTTGTGACATGTTCTTCACTGATAATGATTGTATGTGGGTTTTTTTGGTTTGAAGTTTCTCACATGGGTCATCAAGAAGATGAATCAGATGGGGGAGGGCACTAGTTGTCAGTTGGATATTACATAAAGACAGGAAACACCACAACCTGGATCGATCAGATGGGTCGGGGCATGTCGGATCGATGAATAAAAAGGGTGGGGGGAGACTATGGAAGGAACTTGCAGGTGTGCGTATGCGAAAAACATAGAGAGATAGGTGGATTTAATTTATTTTTTCTACTCAACTTAAAGTCACATGTGTCTATTAACCGGCTAAAAAAGGTTAAGGGGACCAGATCAACAGGTCATTAAACACTTTATTTCCTTAAAAGGATCGAAAATAATTTTAGAGACTAAATGAGCAAAGTCAAAATACATAGTAGGGCTAATCTGTCATTATCCCTTTAATCTCTTTGCAAAAAAATAGGGTAACTAGAAATGGGCCCACGTCAAAATCAACATTTTCTCAAACTTTCTGCCCCTAAAATTGATATTTTCAATTTCAACCCTTAAACTTCTACGATATTTTTTTTTTGTATATTTTACTTTATACATTTATTTTTACTCTAAATAGATGTTTTATACAAACTTTTTCGTCTAAAATATTGGGTAAATGACACAAAAAACACTCTTTTTACACATAAATTCGAGTTTGACACCGTGTTTTTTTTGTGTCAATTTTGACACTGTGTTTTCCAATTTGTTACAATTCTGACCACTTGACCAGTTAACCAGGTTACATGCTGACGTGGTATGATGACGTGTCAGTTTTGAGGACGTAGCATGCTGAAATAATATGCTGACGTGTCAAAATTGATTTTTTTCTACAAAAAACACTAAGTTTTCACTTTTTTCTATTTTGACACTAAGTTTAATTTTTTATTTCAATTTTGACACTATATTTTTTTTGTTCCAATCGAACATCATTTATCAAATTTTGTTCAATTTTGTCTATTTTTCATTTGATACCGTATAAATATATTTTTCTCTATTACATTTTAAACCGTATAAATATTTTTTTTTCTTTTAAAAACCACATTTTTATTTAGATACAAGGTGTTTTTTTTCTTACATTCAAAGCATTAGTTATATCATGAGAATCAAACTAACCATAAGCTTCTAATAAGATGTAAAAATTTGATGGGTTGCAAACTTGATATCCGAATTTTGATCGACTACACGCTTCCAAACCTTCAAACACATTTTAAAGTTGCATATGTAATATAAAATACAATTTTTGTATAACTAATACATATTTATACATAAAAATATGGTTTGAGTGTAAAAAAAATGTGTTTATACAAAACTATGGTTTTTAAATGAAAAAATATATATATTTATACGGTTTAAATGTATTAAAAAAATATTTATTCGGTTTCAAATAGAAAATTGTCAACATTGAACAAAATTGGACAAAATGATGTTCGATTTGAAACAAAAAAACGTAGTGTCAAAGTTGAAAGAAAAAATTAAACTTAGTGTCAAAATCGAAAAAAATGAAAACTTAGTGTTTTTTGTGAGAAAAAATTCAATTTTGACACATCAGCATATCATGTCAACATGTCACGTAATCAAAACTAACACGTCATCATGCCACGTCAGCATGCAACCTGGTTAACCAGTCAAGTAGTCAGAATTGTAACAAATTGGAAAACACAGTGTCAAAATTGACACAAAAAAAAACATGGTATCAAAATCGAATTTCTGTGTAAAAAGAGTGTTTTTTGTGCCATTACCCTAAAATATTTAGATAAATATGTATTATGTCTAGGAATTTGTAATTCCTTATATACATTTATTTTTGGGAACCGAGTAAACTACCCTTATAAATGAACTATTTGAAAAAATGATCATTTTTTTTTTGTAAAATAATCATTTTGTCTGGAATGTAACATTTTGGAGAGGTCTCCATAACACTGTAGTAGGATTCCAGACAGTCATTTGGGAATAGAATTCTCTTTTTTGGGGGTTTTTTATGTTTAAAATGTACTTTTGTTCTTTTTGTATAAGTTTTGTTTTTATAAAATATAAAATGCAAATGTAATCTTAAAAATCAACAAAAAAAAAAACTAATAAATACATAAATTTAAGGGATTTGTTTAAAGTAATAATACAATTTTCAAATGGTCTTTGTCCTCGTACCCCAAAGAATTTATGTTATCCCTTTCCGATATGACATAAACCATGGACCGCTTTCACGCATTATTAAATATGATTTTCCAGCAATCAACATCTCTAGGAACCAACACAAACACACCCACAATCCCTTCTAATTTCAATCTGTTGTAGAATGTATGGGGCCTTTTCGAGGGTCATGTTGAAACTCTCAACTAGGATTACACTGATTGGTTTGGTACCCTAGTAGTTGATATACACTAACAGTCTGTGGATACGGGCTCTCATAGCCATAAACCATTCCTCTTCTTCTGAAAAGAAGTCTCTTCCAGTGACTATCATATATAGTCATTTTGAATGTCTTCAAATCCAAAGAACCCAAAAATCAATGAGCAATTGGTATATTGATTAAGATGTAAAGCTACATAAAAGTATAGAAATAAATCATCATCAAATAAAATTATGTTATAATTTACTATTACTTAGGTAATGTAATCCAAACACAATTATAACGTATCACAGTCTGGCCAAGCTAGGTAAATGGATTCGACAACCATATCACTCTAGTATAATGCTTAGGTGTTGAAAGTTGTTGACACAACCGTCCACCGAGCATCATCCGCTCTACGCTCTATCAACAATGAGATTCACATCATAATGTACTGACAATTAAAAAATTTGCAGAAAAATAAGTATTTTTATTAGAAGTATAGTACGTAATGAGCACACAATTATATAACTTACATCAAATTCCAACCAACTTGCATGACTATCTGCGTATAAGCTCGTCCAAAATTCAATCGTCATAATATCATTCAAAAAACGATGAGCAACAACAACGAACCATCCCATTGTTTATATAGAATGTGTACGGTAGGTTCTAAAAGATTGTCCAACGGTGTTGGTTGTTGGCCTGCAACACCTTTCCACTTCATTTGTATCAATAAAGACTTACACCATATGGACATAACTTTTTGGCGCATAGTTAGCCTAATAGGTATTGTTGGCGGTGTTTTGTATTCATCTCGTGTAATCTATTTTAAATTTGACGATTGAATACATGGAGACAGCTACTCAAGGCCATGATTTAGTGGTTGTTCGGGTATGCATGGCCCATAATCATGCTCCCACATGTCATTGTACTTTGTGGTACCAGCATCTTGGATGATAAATGGTTGTATGATTCAATAGTGTGTAATTATAAACGATGCAAAAAAAATAAGGACCATAAATTAATAAATAAAAATTGTATGGGAGTGAAATAATTAACAATATACCTCCACCCCCTTCGAGGTACCAACATCGTCTTCGGGAGTCTTATTAATAGGTTTTAGAAGCATGACTAAAGTAGCAGCATGCTCTGTTAAACTCTTATCTTGTAACCTCATATGCTCGTTGATGCGACATCAGAATCCGGTCATCGGGTCTTAAGTGCTAGATCTGGATCATTGATTGGAGATGAACATCGTTAGCATGTTCTCGACGGGATTCCTAACTGAAACAGGTAACAAGACCATTAGAACCGCCCCCATGGACTATGCCCCAGGAGCAAGCTCTAATGATCAAGTTAGATCAGTGTATGAGAGGAGATGGTTCCTCCTGGCCGGAGGGAAACATCTAGGTGTGGTGGGTGTGAGTATGGGGATAATAGAGACTGGTGCCTTATGGTTTCAGGTCCTTCTCCATGAAGGACAACATGCTCTATTTATAAGGGACAACTAGGTCAAAAGGAATTAGGTCATGCCTTAGGCCATCCCAACACAAGCCTAGCTAGTTGGCGGTAGTGCCATCCAATCAGGTGGTCGCATAGTGGTGCAAGGCAGGCAATGTTGCAGCCAGGCATGGCTGGCCAGCATAGCTTCCAGACAGCCAGGTATTCATATTATTAGGCCATAAAAATGTACCAATACCATCAAGTCCCCCCAATCCGATGTGACTGGTTTGCAACCAATTGCATCGGACTGAGCAACAAATGTGAACCAACATAAAATGGAACAACTGGACTCACCTATAAGAGGTTGTAGTGTTGTGTAGTAGATCCCTAGGTAGACTTGGATCAATGCAACGTAGATCTGGATTGACATTATGCACCAAGGTTGTTATCTGGATAATGTGCAACAAAGCTGGTATGATTGCAATGCAGCAAGGCTACTTATAAGAATGTTATGCGACATAGATGTTGATAGGATGTTAGGTCAAGGTAGTTAAGAAGCGTAGCCTTTCCATAACAATGTTGTATCGAATTTCAAAGTATGTAAACTAGGTGCAATGTATTTTGTCCGTGATTTATGCCTTCCAGTCACTACGAAAAGTTGTTCATAAAAACGCCATCGAGGAAGTCACGTGCTATGCAAGAATGGGTATTCGGCATAGGGTGGAAACCGTCGACTTCCATAGGGGAATGTCATTTCATTTCTTGCGATGGTAAACTCAAAAGTTTCACGTAGAAACTCCATCGAGGAAACCATAACCTACCATGGTGAAGGGGAACGAATCTGCAACCAACACCAGGTAGGGGGTTGTATTTCTTTGCCCACGGATGGCAAACTTGGAGCGACTGGTCAATAGTGTACACTTGCAGAAGTCCATTGCAAATTTTTTACATACCAAGCTTTTTAGCAGACTTATCGGAATGGCAGTGATTCTAAAGGGTTGCCTGATGTGGCTATCATGATGCAGGTTGCATATCAACAAGGCTGCTAGGTTGTCAAACTGGAACACTTGCACCTACAAAGACTAACAAAATTAAATTCGATATGCAATATGTTTCTTAAAAACAGAAGGTAATTATATTCTCAAAATGTTTTGCGGAGTATTGGGAGTGATGTACTCGTTTGAGTCCAACCCAACAACGGTTGGAATCAAATGAGAGCTGTGCAATAAAGTCAAATCCGTCACTTTGAGATTATTTAACCTTTGCAACATATGACTTAACATATTCATTTAATAGTTAACTCAGATCACTAAGAGTTCCACAAAGAACAAAGCAAGCAATATTTGTGTAATAACGCTCCAAGCTACAGAACAACAAAGGACATCCCAAGCTCACTTACTACAACCCATGCTAGGAACTTCCACTCTCACTGCCAATTGCCTTATGCATGCAAATTATACACAATACATGATCAAATAGATTGTCAAATGAAAGACTCTACCCTAGGACCACGACCAAACAAGGAACGGGAAATAAGGCCAAATCAGTCATTCTAGGGTTATATGATCCTAGTTGTATACAGTTTTTAAAAAATACACTTAGCAATCACTTCTATCAATATCGATTCCAAGTCTAGCATGTCATCCAATTCTCCTAGGCTACAAGGCATCACATATCATGTCGATCTATCATGCAATTCTTGTAAGTATCCCTATCCTTATCCTAGCATGTGAACATTCATATCAAGATGTATGGGTATTCTGGGAATCACTTACTTAAGCTCTTATGATTGTACCCATCACACCCATTTTTATTTATAAAAATATTTTCGTAAAATTATTTTCTTTACAAAAATCTTCTTAGAAACTTATTTTCTTTCAAAATATTACCAATTCCTTAGTTTGAGTTTATATATACCCAAGAGTATGCCCAAATCCCTAAAACCAAGGTTGATACCAACTTGTAACGTCCCGAAAATCCAAGGTAAATTTTCATTTTTAAAACAATAAATCATACAAATGAGTTGTTCCAAAACCAATCAAAGTGAATATATTATTTAAACATCAGAGTAATATCATTAATTACCAATGCGGAAAACTTAGGGGGATGTCGTGTAGTCATGTCGGTCCCTTCCCTTTCAAATCGAAAGTACCTGAAACCATAAATATGAAATCATAAGCACAATTCTTAGTAATTTCCCCAAAATACCACATACCAAAACATACAAGTGTCATGGGCTACCCCCATGGTCTTTCCTTGCAATGTCTAGGGCCAAATCTCGATCTCGCATACAAGTGTCATAGGCTAACCCCATGGTCTTTCCTTGCAATATCGAGGGCCAAATCCCGGTCTTACATACAAGTGATGGGTTTTAGGTAAAACAGATAAACTAGAAAAACAATTCCTAAGTTCACATGCAACCTACTTTGGATCTATGTTTTAACTATTGAACATATAACTTTGAATTGCAAAACAAGAACCCTAAGGAGAGAGGCTATTTTAGAAATTAACCAATTAGGGTTGAAGAGTTACATACCTTTCAATTGTTATAGCAAACAATTGGTAATCCTTTTAATCTTGATCTTCTTGGAAGCTTAGCACCACAAATGTAATGCCTTTAATGGAGTCACACCCAAAAACTAGAAAGAATGAAACTTTGAGGAGAGGGAGAGAGAGAGAGAGAGAGAGAGAGAGAGAGAGAGAGAAATAGAGTAGGGTATGCAATTTTCATCCCTAGGGTTTCTTCAAGGAAGGAGTGACTTATTTCAGGTGCCAGGAGGCTCCTTATATAGCTGAGGGATCTAGGGTTAAGGGAAAACCCTAATGTTCCTTTGCTTGGGGCCTAAGCTTATCCAAAGGCCTTATCCAATCCCATTGGACGAAATCATTAGGGTTTCCCCTATAAATTTCGTCCACCCCCTTCCAAGGAGGTTCTGGAACCTTCCACTTAACTATTTGATAATTGCAAAGTAGTCCCTGTACTTTATAATTAATACAGTTAACCCCAAATTAATTCTAATTAATTTCTAGCTAACTATTAATTAAACCTTATGATTTATAATTAATATATTAATCATTTAACATATTAATGAATCATTTATATGTGCTAATGAGGGAACTTTCCTTGTCCACATCTCGTGAGGTGTTTTGGCAACCTTCTTTGTCTGGACAAGATTGAGGATGTAGGCGGCTGTCTCTAAGGAATAGCCCCATAAATGAATTAGAAGTGAAACACGACTCATCATAGAGCAGACCATGTCTAACAATGTTCGATTATGCCTCTCAACCACACCATTTAACTGTGGCGTCCTAGGAGGAGTCTTTTGTGAGACTATCCCACATTCTTTTAGATAGTCGTTGAACTCAATACTAAGATACTCTCCGCCTCTATCGGATCTAATTATCTTTATTTTCCTGCCCAATTGATTTTCGACCTCATGTTTAAACTCTTTGAACTTTTCAAATGTTTCTGACTTATGTTTGATTAAGTATATATAGTCATATCTACTATAATCATCAGTGAAAGTCACATAAAATTGATTAGCATCTCTTATGGTTGATCTGAAGGGTCCACATATATATGTATGTATGAGGTCCAACAATCCTTCACCGCTTTCACAAGACCCTGTGAATGGTGATTTTATCATCTTTCCCAAAAGACAAGATTCACACATATCATCTCATTTTAGGTCAAATGATTCCAACACTCCATCCTTTTGGACAAGTCAATATTAAACACACTATTTCCTAAGCTATCAACACAAGTCACTATTTCATACACACCATCACAAGGTAAAGCTTCAAACATGAAAACACTAGTCCTATAAAAAAAATTAAACCTTTCAAATCATTACAAGAATATTTAAAACGTTGTCTGAACAATGCATGAAATGAAATAATGTTTCTCGTCATCTCAGACGAATAGCAACAATTCAATAAATATAATCTAACATCATTACTAAGCAAAACTTGATAAAGTCCGATCTTGGTCACTGGTGAAGACTTCTTGTTTCCCATGATCAAGTTTATCCTTCCTCGCTCTATCTCCTCACTTTCTTTTAACCCCTGCAAATCAGAACAGATGTGAAAACCACATCCTGTATCAAGGACCCACGAACGAGAAGATAATGAGTTATTAGAAGAACTAGTGTAAATACATGCCGAAGATGGCTTAACTTTGCCATCTTTGTTATCCTAAAAATATTTTGGGCAACTTCTCTTCCGATGCCCCTTTTCATTGCAATAAAAGCAAACAACATCCTTTGGATCAGTAACATGGGGAATGGTAGCATTGGGCTTAGCCTTTGGGACACTTCTAGATGACCCAACTTGGACCTTTCCCTTCCAGTTTTGCTTAGGAGGACCTTTCCTCTTTTTCCCTTTTCCTTTTCCAATAGCTAAGATAAGAGCACTCACAGGAGTGGAGGATATACCTTTACCCTTCATTCCTGCTTCAGCTGTCTGCAACAAGTTGTTCAATTGGGCCAATGTCTGCTCAGTATTGTTCAAATGGTACGCCAGGATGAATTGAACAAAACAATCGGGTAACGAGTTCAAGACCATATCAATGGCCAATTCTTCATCAAAGTGAATGTTGAGCTTGACCAAACGCTCTATGTAGCGTTGTATTATTTGCACATGAGATACAACCGACTCCGCTTCTTTCATCTTGCAAGCCATGAGTGACTTGACTACTTCAAACTTTTCTTGACGAGCTTGCTTATGGTACTTTTCCATAAGGTCCTTGTTCATCTAAAAAGGCCAGAAGTCCTCATAGTACCTCTGTAGTTCTGGGAACATGGTTGCAACCATGATGCATGCCACTTTGGTACCATCATCATAGTGCTTTTTGTAGGCAACATATTCTTCGGGAGTGGATTTGGATTCATCAAGCTCTTTGAGCTCCTTTTCGAGGACATATTCTGTATCCACAAATCGAAGTGTCATCTTGATGTTACGCATCCAATCGTTATAGTTAGATCCATCCATAACGACTTTGGAGAAAATGTTGAGTAAAGAGAAGTTGTTGTTGGAGGATGATGAAGCAAAAGTGTTTCTAGGAGTAGACATCTGAAAAGAAAGATAGTTTTAGTTAGATTTCAAGACACCTTAATATAGTAACCCAAAAATACAATATCATGGTTAGGATCCAACTATGATGATTCACAACTTAGAAATGGGATGCCGAGATCCAAGTGTAAATTTCATAAAGGTAGGTGAATAACGATTCACCAATTCCACCATAAGACGAAACAAATGAAGTGAAATTCCTAATTCCTTTTGACATACATTTAACTATTCAATGGCATGTTTTAATCTCAGATTATGATCTTCTATTTGTGACTGGGATACCGAGGATCACAAACAAGATGTGAAAACCATGCAAATGTACTTGGTAACCTTATTGTCTTTATCATTAACTATTGATGTGTCGATAAACCACACACGCTCGATCAAAATGATAATTATGAGATACCCATCACTACTCTTTATTAGCGCCTATTAGTGTGATGGTAAACCACACACGCTCCACTAACAACCAATAAAGCATAATGTGTAATTTCATGGACTAGCATACTTTTCACATTTTTCCTAAAGTAACTAGAGTTGGTATTTTTGTAAAATAATGTTCTAGTACTTTCATAATAACATTATACTTTTAATGAAATTTAGTTGTCCTATCAAATCCGTTCTGCTAACGACCCTCCACTAATCAAGGAAGCGGTGGGTGAGAGAGGACACCCATTCAACTACCATTTTATAGGCAGTTTCCTTATACCCCCCTTATAGATTAGCTTCGTGAATGAGGCATACTAGCGATTTGACTGGCCATATTCTTATACATATATATAGTATTTAACTTTTAATTATAATACATATATAAGGTGTGTTTTAAATTTATAAAACTTTGGGGTTTATCTTAAATTTTCGAAAATTAAACTTTTAATTTAAATTTAAAATAAACCAAATAACTAGATTTAATAATTATCTATTAATTAACTTTTTAATTAATTTATTAAATCTTGTAATGATTATCTAATTAAGTTAAACATTTAATTTGATTTTAATCCATAACCCTCTAGATTTTGAAAAAATAGGGTATAGGATAATTTCCTTGTTTTTCTCAATTATCCAATTAGGTAACAATTATCCAAAAATAAGAAACCCTAAAAATACCATCTAAATTTCGAAATTCAAGGGAGGAGGCTAAGGTGTCCAAAACCTTAACCCTAATTTCTATTAGGGTTCATGGAGGCTAGGGTTTTTTCGAAAAACCCTAAAAACGAAAATTGGCCTTTTAGGGTTTAATAGCTATAAACCCTAATTTGCAATTCAACTATTATAGTAATTCAATTTAAAACAAAATAATGGCTCTGATACCACTTATTGGTTTTAGGTAAAACAGATAAACTAAAAAAACAATTCCTAAGTTCACATGCAACCTACTTTGGATCTATGTTTTAACTATTGAACATATAACTTTGAATTGCAAAACAAGAACCCTAAGGAGAGAGGCTATTGTAACGACCCAATTTTTACGTCCGAAATTTTCATTTTTAAAATATTACTTTAGAAAACATTAATAAATAAAAACATTGTTTGATCACCCCATAACACATCGTAACCATGTTCTAAAAAGTCAAACCATACATCCCATCAAAATATCAGAGTACAATCCCAGTAAATCTCGTAAATGCGGAAACCGAAGAGTGTGTGTATGACGTGCCGCTACCGCGCCGGCTCCTTCCCCTTAGATGCAGAGGTACCTGAAAACAAAACTGTAAACGTAAGCACAAAGCTTAGTGAGTTCCCCCAACGTACCACATACCATACGAACACATAACATACGTACTGCCAGGCTATTCTGGGGTGCCTGACTACCCGGTACGGCCATTCTGGGGTGCCGACCTACCCATACGGCCATTCTGGGGTGCCGTCTTACCCGTGTCAAGCCATTCTGGGGTGCTGACTACCCATGTCAAGCCCTTCTGGGGTGCTGACTACCCATCGGTCCTAACAACCGATCCTCGGGGACTGGGCCCCTCCCGCTACCTCTATCGCATAACATAATAGACCAACATACAAGCATACCATCACATACAGTCAGATAATTCTGGGGTGTCTGACTACCCAGCGGTCCTAACAACCGAACTCTAATACTATTGCATACAACGTATCATGATAGCATGTAACATAACAGGTAATAGCAAACCTAGATGATATCACAAAGACAATCATCTATCATACGTCTCCTACTGGTGGGCCGGCAGTGTGGCCTTAGACCCATCACTACTGGAAGGTAACTCACCTCAAAGTAGCTGCTGAACTGATCGGGAACTAACTGACTGCTGCTGCTCCGGGAGTCCTCCGGCTGCAATTCCCACAACATACTCAATCAAACACTGCTAACTGCCCTTTAGGTAAAATGACCATTTTACCCCCGGTCTGGCTCTAAGCCAAAGCTAGAGTCAACTTTCAGTTGACCCGACTCGCCGAGTGGATCTCCACTCGCCGAGTCCCTAGCAACTATTGTCCTGGGTCCCTGGTTCTACTCGTCGAGTTGGGCTATGACTCGACGAGTTCATCTTCTAACTGTCATTCAACTCCTTCATCCTACTCGCCGAGTTGTATGAACAACTCGTCGAGTTCATCTTCATCCGAAGAACACTTTATGCTAAGACTCGCCGAGTTGTATGAACAACTCGCCGAGTCTGTTCTTAATCTATGAAGATTGCCTTGGACTCGCCGAGTCAGGGCATTGACTCGCCGAGTCCTAACATGGATGAGTTCAGCTCCCAACTCACCGAGTCACCCCCTGTGACTCATGGCTCAACTCGACACATCATGAAGGGACCAAATCGGTGACTCGCGACCAGACTCGCCGAGTCACCTATACGACTCGCCGAGTCGTCGCCATGCATCCACCAAATACACAGATTTACTCGATTTCAGTCCATGCCATTCATAGATCTGGACTTCTATGACACAAATCACACGTAAAGTTTCCAACTTTACGTGTGGATATTCACTAATGTGGATTTTAGGGTGCAAAATGCCTCAAAAGGGTAGATCTAGGATGAACAAGCCACATGGGGCCATAAAGCTCACAGATCTGAGCTCCTGGAGCTCAATCTTGATTAGATCTAAAGGTTAATCCACTTATTACGAATCATTAAGCACAAACAAGCTTGAAGAATTGCTCAAGAGTGTCCCAAATGAAATCCTAAGCATAGAAACAGGGGAAAAACGAGATATACCTCAAGGAAAATGTTGAAATGACACAAAGATGGCTGATCTCCTTCTCCTCTTCTTGATCTACTCCTCTTTCTCCTCCAAACCTTCAAGAACACACCAAGAACACTTCAATCTCTTAAGGAAATAAGGGAAAACGATGTTGGGGGAGTTCTGGGGGTGAATGGGGACGAGTTGGGGCGGAATGAGGGTTTAAATAGGGTGTAAACCCTTGAAACTTAGGGTTTCATCCAGCAGCGGTGACTCGCCGAGTCCAGGATATGGACTCGCCGAGTCGCCCACTTAAAACGTGTCCTGAGTCTCGTCCCTACTCGGCGAGTCGGACCTTATGACTCGCCGAATCCAAGGCTAAAATAGGGCAATGCTCAAATAAAATTCACATACCGTAAACCAGGTGCTACAGCTATTTTCGAAATTAACCAATTAGGGTTGATAACTTTGAATTGCAAAACAAGAACCCTAAGGAGAGAGGCTATTTTCGAAATTAACCAATTAGGGTTGAAGAGTTACATACCTTTCAATTGTTATAGCAAACAATTGGTAATCCTTTTGATCTTGATCTTCTTGGAAGCTTAGCACCACAAATGTAATGTCTCTAATGGAGTCACAATAAGTGTCAGATCCTGGTCTTTCATATAATTGTCAGGGGCCAAATCATGGTATTTCATACAATTTCCACGGTCCAGATCCTAGTCTTTCATGCAAGCATCACAGAGACAACTAGCATTCGACAAAACAAGTAATGAGTCAGCATTTGTGCCTTCGACCCATGTATATAGTGAGAAAACTCACCTCACAGTCTGAAAGAACAGTTGGATTGATCACTGCTCTAAAGGCTATCTCTACATGTCACCTATACAATTAATAAGAACCCAAATCTTAAACTATAAATCAAATTACCCAAAATTCCCTTAGGTCAAACTTGGTCAAATTCCTAGTCAAAGTTAAATGTCAACCGAGTCGACTGGGTCAACTCAGTTGAGTACGTTGGGCATACTCAACACATATGCGGGTCATACTACACCTTGACTAGAAGTCGAAGGTCTGACCACATATGTGCAACGTACCGTTTGGTATGCCAATCATACACAACTACCATCCTCCCAATCCATTAAGAGCTTAATCCTTTAGGCTCCTTCATCCAAAATCCATATCTAACCCTCAAATGATATCCTTAACCATAAAGTTTCCAACTTTATGGTCTTGCATGGCTATTAAATCTTCAACAACCAAAAACACTAACTTCTTAACCCATTAAAACATCCAAGACCATGCATGGAGGAAAACTAGGGACCAATGTCACATTTTTATGGTTCCTAATGACTTCATAATGGATAAAGGTTCCTAATTTATCCATTAATGGATAAATATGCATTTCTGGTCCCTATGAAACTTAAAGACTATAAGTGGATAAAGTTTCCAACTTTATCCATAACAAGGTCACAAACTTTCAAGTTCTAAACTTTATGCACTTAAAGTGACCAAAAGTTTATAACACCCAAAACTAGCCAGATCTAACAATTTCATCATCAAGATTCAAACCTCATAAATGAGTTCCTTATTCTCCAAGGTGCACCAAGAACACTCTAAAGCACTTAAAACACCTTAGTTTTGCTCACAAGGCTCAAAATAAGGTTAGAGTTTCAAGAGAAGGTGTTGGAGAGGTGAAGGTTGATAATGGAATGGGTTTGGGGAAGTTAAGGAGCTTAAATAGTTCTTAAACCATGAGAATATGGTTTGTTCACTGACCGTATACGCCTAGCATACTCCTGGTACACCCAGCATACTAAGATTGAGTTAGTAGCGGACTTGCGTGAAGAGGGAGATAGCATGGTTTGTAGAGCGGTGTTTGACTTGTCGGATAGTCAAAGTCGAACATCAGAGACCCCACTGTAAGGTGCAACCATTACCCATTCCCATATGGAAATTCGAGGATATCACCATGGAGTTCAATACCAAGTTACCCTGGAAGTGCGAGGGGTGGATTCGATTTGGGTCGTCGTGGATCGATTGACCAAGAGTGTACATTTTGTACACATTCAAGAGAGCATCTCTAAGGAGAAATTGGTTGACGTTTATATTTGCGAGGGGTGGATTCGATTTGGGTTTCAGGATAATTATTGATTAAGATTTGTATTTTGTTTCTGTTAGTTGGCGCGCGGTTATCCGATTCAGCAACCCAAACAGTCATTTGATTATCAGCGGATTGAGGTGAGTCTTCCTCACCATGTTTAGTAGGTAGAAGGCACCAATACCGACCCATGGTTTATTATGTTAGGGTGCTAGATGTCTACATGACTCTTGCATGTATATATGTTTGTATGCTTAGTGATTTGGGACCAATAGTTATACTATATGCTATTACTTGTTATACTTGTATGTTTGTATGATGGGTGGGGTCCGTTGTGGGAGTTAGGGCGAGGCTCGTTATACTCAGTATGCGGGGCCCGTTTGACAAGTTAGGGCGAGACCCGTTATACTCAGTGGGCAGCGCTCGTTACACTAATAGGCGGGGGCCTATTATATGTTTGAGATGTATGGTACGTAGTATTTTGGGGAACTCACTAAGCTGTAACAGCCTGGAATTTCAGGTATTGTTTTAAAACTATTTTTGGGGACATTTAAGGAAGGGACTCGGCGAGTTGGTGCCTGACTCGCCGAGTAGGACCATAGACTTGGTCGCAGATTCGCGACTGGACTCGACGAGTCCATTAGGGACTCGGCGAGTCGACGCTGTTCAGCAGAAACCCTATCCGTTTGGTTTTGGATCGTTTATAACGCCTCTTAGGCCGTCATTGTTCGTTTTTGCTTACTGAGAAGAACCCTAGAACGATTGTGTGCGTCTGGAACAAGGATTGAAGACCATTGTTGGGTTTGGAAGAGTTGTGTGCAAGGAAGAGGAAGGTTTAGCTAAAGGAACAGCAAGAGAATCACGTTCTGAGGATTGGGGACACAGAAAGTGCATCAATCAGGTAATATCTCGGATTTCGTTCTTCTGTGATTGATGTGTATATGAAGTTAGGGTTTATAGAACCCATTTGATGATTAGAGGGATTATTATGTTGTTACCCAAGTGTTTATACCCTAGTAATAGGATGTTTAGAGGTCCAGATAGTCCCATGAGTGTGTATTTCGGGACCCTACGTGTTTCAGGAAGCAGTTGATCGACTGCATGGCATGGACTCGCCGAGTCGGATGAGCAGACTCGGCGAGTAGCTTGAAGATTCACTGGGACTCGCCGAGTTGTTCTTTAGACTCGGCGAGTGGAGTCGGGGTGGCCCCGCGATTCTTCCACGAGGACCTCGTCGAGTCAAGAGGGATACTCGACGAGTAGAAGGGGAACAACAGGGAAATTTGGGGAGGACGTCTAGACTCGCCGAGTCGCCTTTGCACTCGACGAGTCTGGTCAAGTTGACCGTTGACCAGAGTTGACCTGCATGTAAGTTCTTAGGGTCAGTTGTCTTGAATGATAAGAGTATTAATAAGGGTATATGGTATTATAGGGAGTCTGCAGATCGGCGGATCGAGTGCGAGTAGTTTCAAGAGTTGATAGCTTACATTACCACGAGGTGAGTCTTCTCACTATACTGTACCCGGAAGGGTTTGACTGTGTGACCGGAAGGTCGGATATGTTATGTGTTTTATATGTGCTATAATTGAAAGGAATAGTTGCTATGCATGCTATGTATGTTTCTATGGGCCGGAAGGCAATGTATTATGTGACAGGAAGGTCAGGTATGATATATGATATATGTGATATATGTGTTAGAGTAAATGTATTATGTGTTGTATATGTTTATGGGCCGGAAGGCAATCATGTTATGGGCCGGAAGGCAATTATCTTATGGGCCGGAAGGCAATTATCTTATGGGCCGGAAGGCAATTATCTTATGGGTTGGAAGGCGATTATCATATGGGCCGGAAGGCATTGTACTGTGGACCGGAAGGTCCGGGCCTGGAAAGGCGTATATGTGTAAGTGGTATATTGGGGAACTCACTAAGCATTTATGCTTACAAGTTGTTATGTATGTGTTTCAGGTACTAGCGAGGACCGTGGGAAGGCGCCGGCATGATGCATACACACTGCTGCTATTTGAGATCTTGGGGATTTTACATATGTATTTGTTTTGAAACATGAAATAAATATTATTGGTTGAATGAACTCACTTTATTTAAAATGAAAATTTTATTTGAAAATTTGCGTTGTTACAATTGGTATCAGAGCCTTGGTTTGAGGGATTCGGGTGTACCTTCGGGTGTAACTGAACTCAAACCGAGGATTTGAGGAAAAATCTTTTAAAAATAATAAATACATAAACTTTTATAAATGGTAAAGTGGTAAATAAGAAAGACGCAGTGTGTACGATCAGCCAGCGCCCGAACGGTAAAGATCCCCAGAATACCTTACAATGTTATGTTATGCACTGAATTATGAATTGTTATGCATGCTAGAAGACTAGGTATACATGATAGGACTAGAATGGCCTGTTTTGTGATGCCTTAGTCTAGGGAGATTGCTTGTATGAGATATTCGGTAGCGTGCAGGTAGATAGTGCATACGAGGAGTAGAGTACTCACTATTCGGGGTTTGGGGAGGAAGATTTGGGACGAATACTGACATGGTGTGGTCGGTGGTATTGGGCCCGTACTACCGAAGACACCGAGTCGGTGGAAGACCCAAGTAAGAATCCCTGGATATCGGAGACTGAGTAGGGTTGCGTTATCGAGTACAATTGTACTTGATGGAGTCTCTGATAATTTTATGTTGTATTTCAGAGACATCATGGTTACGACACGCCACGGAGCGAGTTCGAGCAGTATGAGTGACGAGGAGATTCGTCAGATGATTCAGGAGGAGGTAGCTGCGGCGGTTCGGGCTGAGATCCCGGAGATGTTTGGGTCCATTAAGACCACCCTGATGGAGGAGTTTGAGGAGCGGTACGCCGCACTGACTGAAGCTGCAGTCGCTGCCGCTACCGCAGCTGTGGCCGCTGCTAGGCCGCAAGGGGGTGATTCGTTGCTATTCCGGGAATTCAGCAACATGAAACCCCCTGAGTTCGATGGGACGCAGGATCCGATTGCTGCAATAAGGTGGATCGCCGATATTCAGGGGTGCTTCTACACTTGTTCATGCCCGGAGCACCTGAGGGTACGGTTCGCCTTGAACCAGCTCCGTCTGGGAGCGAAGGATTGGTGGAAGTTCGTGACGGCGAACTTCACTCAGGCGGAGATTTCAGCGGTGACATGGGAGAGGTTTACTGAGATGTTCAGGGATGAGTACGTTCCCCCAGTGGAGAGGGAACGATTGATCCAGGAGTTCTTGACCCTTAAGCAGGGTACTGATTCTGTTGCGGTGGTTACACGGAAGTTTCATGAGAGGGCGATGTTCTGCCCTGAGTTGGTGTCTACAGAGCAGTCACGGATGAGCCGGTACTTGGGCATGTTGAGGAGGGATATCCGGGAGTTTGTGTCAAACTCCACCTATCGTACTTTCACTGAGCTTCAGGCGAATGCCAGGAAGCGCGAGATCGAGTTGGAGACCCAGGCCAGGGAGGAGGCCGAGTCTCGGCAGGTGGACCGACGACCGGCTCAGTCTCAGCCGGCAGCCAAGCGGTTCAAGTCCGCTGATTCGAGGACCGGAGGTTCGAAGGGCCGCACTTGCGGAAAGTGCGGCAAGAGTCATGAGGGGGCGTGTAGAGCGGGTGGTTGCTACAAGTGTGGCAAGGAAGGACACATTGCCAGGGATTGTCCTAAGGGGTTTATGGTTTGCTTTCATTGCAACCAGACAGGCCATATGAAGGCCGAGTGCCCGCAGCTTCGTCAGGGATCTACACCTACTACCAGGACTACCGATACACGACCGGCGAAGGTCGAGGCCCCGAGGGCTCGCGGGAGAGCCTTTCAGCTGACTGCGGAGGAGGTCCGCGCTGCACCCGATGTTGTGGCAGGTATACTGTAATTCGCGTATTTATTTAAAGTTGAAATGTTATGCTTATGTTAATATATGTGTAGGTACTTTTATTGTGAACTCTATGCCTGCTCTTGTGTTATTTGATTCGGGTGCGAGTAGATCCTTTGTATCTTTAGCTTTTAGTCAGCATATCAGCATTAGTCGTGAGCCGTTAAGTCGGCCTCTGAGCGTTTCTATAGCGGCCGAGAGGGTGATTTGTGCTACGGAGGTTCTTCGGGGATGCGTGCTAGAGATTTTTGGGGTTGCGTTCCCGATTGACCTAATTCCTATTGCGATGGGTGATGTCTGTGTCATCGTGGGCATGGACTGGTTGAGCCGATTCAGCGCCGTCATCGACTGTGAGCGCCAGCTGGTGACTATACGAGACCCTAGTGGGGGAGTTCTTACGGTGTACGGCGAGGGTACCCGTTCGGGATCAGCTTTTTGTTCGGCCGCTAGGGCGAGGCAATGTCTACAGCAGGGATGTAAAGGTTTTGTGGCGTATGTGATGGATACGCGGGAGGCTTCCGAGAGACCGAGGACAGTGGAGGAGGTTCCAGTGGTGCCCGAGTTTCCAGATGTTTTTCCCGAGGATTTGCCGGGAGTACCTCCTGCGAGGCAAGTAGAGTTTGGTATCGATCTGGTTCCGGGGGCTGCGCCTATTGCGAAGGTGCCTTATCGTCTTGCACCTCCAGAGATGCAAGAGTTGTCCTCGCAACTCCAGGAGTTGCTGGGGAAGGGATTTATTCGGCCGAGTAGCTCGCCGTGGGGAGCACCGATTCTATTCGTCAAGAAGAAGGATGGTTCACACCGGATGTGTATTGATTACCGGGAGTTGAACAAGGTGACGGTCAAGAACCGCTATCCGTTACCGAGGATCGATGATCTATTTGATCAGTTGCAAGGGGCATCTTGGTTTTCCAAGATCGATCTGAGATCAGGGTACCATCAGGTAAGAGTGCGGGATGAGGACGTCCAGAAGACAGCATTCAGGACGCAGTATGGGCATTACGAGTTCGTGGTGATGCCTTTTGGGCTCACCAATGCCCCGGCAATGTTCATGGACCTCATGAACAGGGTATGCAGGCCGATGCTGGATCGGTCTGTGATTGTATTTATCGACGACATCCTAGTATATTCGCGAACTAGAGAGCAGCATGAGAGTCATTTGAGGGAGGTACTTGAGGTACTGAGGTCGGAGAAGCTATATGCAAAATTCTCCAAATGTGACTTCTGGTTGCGGGAGGTCCAATTTCTTGGACATGTTGTTAATCAGGCAGGGATATTGGTCGATCCGGCCAAGGTGGAAGCAGTGATGAGTTGGGAGGCACCGAAGTCACCTTCCGAGATCAGGAGTTTCCTTGGGTTGGCGGGGTACTATCGGAGGTTTATTAGGGACTTCTCCAAGATCGCAGTACCGCTCACCAGGTTGACCCGGAAGGGTGTTACATTCTCATGGGGACCCGAGCAGCAGATTTCCTTCGAGACACTTCGGCAGAGATTGTGCGAAGCCCCAGTGTTAGCTCTCCCGGAAGGGATGGAGGATTTTTTCGTATATTGCGACGCATCGATTTCGGGACTGGGTGCGGTGTTGATGCAGAGAGGTCATGTGATAGCTTACGCATCGAGGCAGCTGAAGCCTCATGAGGCAAGATATCCCACACATGATTTAGAGTTGGGGGCAGTGGTGTTCACTCTCAAGATATGGCGTCACTACCTGTACAGGGTTCGTTGTACTATATACACGGACCATAAGAGTTTGAAGTATTTGATGGATCAACCCAACCTAAATATGCGTCAGAGGAGATGGTTGGACGTGGTTAAGGATTATGACTGTGAGATCCTATACCACCCAGGCAAGGCTAATGTGGTAGCCGATGCATTGAGTCGTAGAGCGGAGAGCACTCCATTGCGAGACGTATGTTTGAGACTGACAGTGATGACCCCGATATTGGATGCTATTCGTGGGGCGCAGGCCGAGGCTGTGAGATCCGAAATGTAGAAGAAAGAGAGAGTCATTGGGTTAATTTCAGAGTTCGTTAAGGATGGACGAGGACTTTTGACGTTTCAGGGTCGGATTTGGGTACCATTCGTGGGCGGTACGCGTACTATTTTGATGGAGGAGGCTCATAGATCGAAATTCTCGATCCATCCCGGTGCTACGAAGATGTATTTGGACTTGGGGAAGGAATATTGGTGGCCTTGTATGAAGAGAGACGTCGCATGGTTCGTTGAGAGGTGTTTGACTTGCCGTAGGGTTAAAGCCGAGCACCAGAGACCGCATGGTAAGTTGCAGCCCTTGGAGATTCCTGAGTGGAAGTGGGAGCAGATTACTATGGATTTCATCACCAAATTGCCAAGAACTGCTAGGGGAGTCGATGCAATTTGGGTGATTGTGGATAGATTGACGAAGAGTGCACACTTCCTTGCCATTAGCGAGAGTTCATCAGCGGAGAAGTTGGCGGAGTTATACGTGAGAGAGGTAGTATCTCGGCATGGAGTGCCGATCTCGATTGTTTCAGACCGTGATGTACATTTCACTTCCAGGTTCTGGAAGAAATTTCATGAGGAGCTGGGTACTAAACTGCATTTTAGTACCGCATACCATCCCCAGACCGACGGGCAGAGCGAGCGGACGATTCAGACATTGGAGGACATGCTTCGAGCGTGTGTGTTAGACTTCGGGGGTAGCTGGGATGCGTATTTACCCTTGGCAGAGTGTTCCTACAACAACAGCCATCATTCGAGCATTGGTATGCCACCTTTTGAGTTGTTGTATGGTAGGAGGTGTCGGACCCCCATTTGCTGGGGAGAGGTGGGTCCGAGAGTGATGGGCAGTACAGAGATCGTACTCCAGACGACAGAGCAGATTCAGCAGGTTAGGCAGAGATTATTGACCGCCCAAAGCCGACAGAAGAGTTATGCGGACAGACGCCGGTCCGAGCTGGAATTCCAGGTCGGCGACTTCGTTCTCCTGAAGGTTTCTCCTTGGAAGGGAGTGATCCGGTTCAGAAAGAAGGGCAAGTTGGGGCCCCGGTTCATAGGTCCATTTCGGGTAATTGCAAGGGTAGGTCGGGTAGCTTATCGGTTGGAGTTGCCAGCAGAGTTGGGACAGATTCACAATACCTTTCACGTATCACAGTTGAGGAAGTGTATAGCCGATGAATCGGCGGTGGTTCCGTTAGAGGATATTCAGGTGGATGCGAGCCTGAATTACGCCGAGAGACCAGTAGCTATTAGGGATCGGAAGATCAAGGTTCTGCGGAACAAGGAAGTACCTCTGGTGTTGGTTCAGTGGCAACACCGGAAGGGATCGGAGATGACTTGGGAGCCGGAGCGTGAAATGCGGGAGCAACATCCGGAGTTATTCACAGAGTGAGACTTCGAGGGCGAAGCCTAGTTCTAGTGGGGGAGAGTTGTAACAGCCCGGAATTTCAGGTATTGTTTTAAAACTATTTTTGGGGACATTTTAGGAAGGGACTCAGCGAGTTGGTGCCTGACTCGCCGAGTAGGACCACAGACTTGGTCGCAGATTCGCGACTGGACTCGACGAGTCCATTAGGGACTCGGTGAGTCGACGCTGTTCAGCATAAACCCTAGCCGTTTGGTTTTGGATCGTTTATAACGCCTCTTAGGCCGTCATTGTTCGTTTTTGCTTACTGAGAAGAACCCTAGAACGATTGTGTGCATCTGGAACAAGGATTGAAGACCATTGTTGGGTTTGGAAGAGTTGTGTGCAAGGAAGAGGAAGGTTTAGCTAAAGGAACAGCAAGAGAATCACGTTCTGAGGATTGGGGACACAGAAAGTGCATCAATCAGGTAATATCTCGGATTTCGTTCTTCTGTGATTGATGTGTATATGAAGTTAGGGTTTATAGAACCCATTTGATGATTAGAGGGATTATTATGTTGTTACCCAAGTGTTTATACCCCAGTAATAGGATGTTTAGAGGTCCAGATAGTCCCATGAGTGTGTATTTCGGGACCCTACGTGTTTCAGGAAGCAGTTGATCGACTGCATGGCATGGACTCGCCGAGTCGGATGAGCAGACTCGGCGAGTAGCTTGAAGATTCACTGGGACTCGCCGAGTTGTTCTTCAGACTCGGCGAGTGGAGTCGGGGTGGCCCCGCGATTCTTCCACGAGGACCTCGTCGAGTCAAGAGGGATACTCGACGAGTAGAAGGGGAACAACAGGGAAATTTGGGGAGGACGTCTAGACTCGCCGAGTCGCCTTTGCACTCGACGAGTCCGGTCAAGTTGACCGTTGACCAGAGTTGACCTGCATGTAAGTTCTTAGGGTCACTTGTCTTGAATGATAAGAGTATTAATAAGGGTATATGGTATTATAGGGAGTCTGCAGATCGGAGGATCGAGTGCGAGTAGTTTCAAGAGTAGATAGCTTACATTACCACGAGGTGAGTCTTCTCACTATACTGTACCCGGAAGGGTTTGACTGTGTGACCGGAACGTCGGATATGTTATGTGTTTTATATGTGCTATAATTGAAAGGAATAGTTGCTATGCATGCTATGTATGTTTCTATGGGCCGGAAGGCAATGTATTATGTGACAGGAAGGTCAGGTATGATATATGATATATGTGATATATGTGTTAGAGTAAATGTATTATGTGTTATATATGTTTATGGGCCGGAAGGCAATTATCTTATGGGCCGGAAGGCGATTATCTTATGGGCCGGAAGGCGATTATCATATGGGCCGGAAGGCATTGTACTGTGGACCGGAAGGTCCGGGCCTGGAAAGGCGTATATGTGTAAGTGGTATATTGGGGAACTCACTAAGCATTTATGCTTACAATTTGTTATGTATGTGTTTCAGGTACTAGCGAGGACCGTGGGAAGGCGCCGGCATGATGCATACACACTGCTGCTATTTGAGATCTTGGGGATTTTACATATGTATTTGTTTTGAAACATGAAATAAATATTATTGGTTGAATGAACTCACTTTATTTAAAATGAAAAATTTATTTGAAAATTTGCGTTGTTACATAAGCTTTGTGATTACAGTTTTTATGGTTATGATTTCAGGTGCTTTCGGTTCGAAAGGAAGGACCCGACTTGATCATAGTGTAACATCCCAAGATTTGCTATTTATAGTCCCTGGGGATGGAAGGGTGAAGCCATGAAAAGTCTAAGGGCTAAATTGCAATTTTGGGATCAGGAGGAGTACGGTGGGCATACATAAGGGTACAGTGAGCGTACTAGGCGCGCCCTAGTACATTGGGCATACACTTGTGTACGCTGGGCGTACCCATGGCAGAAGGAAACCCTAATATTTAGGGTTTGGGGACTATATAAGCAACATTATGAGCACAAAACCCTCGCTTACCCCAGTCTCCACTGCTTAGAGTCATTTTCCCTAAACCCTAGCCATTTCCTTGAGTGTTTGAGCTTGTTAAGTGTTTCTTGAGTGTTTTAAGAAGAAGGCATTGCATCAAGAAGTTGGAGAAGAAGATCAAGCTTGTAGATCTGAAGTTGGTTGGTGCCCTAGAAGCTCCAGAAGGTAAAAAGTTTGGAACTTTATACGTGTATGAGATAGATCTAGTCATTTTAGCTTTGTGGAAGCATTCTTGTCCCAAAAGTCCCAAAATGGTGCATGTTATGTTTTGGAAGAAATGAGTTGTCCTTTCAGACCTTAGAAGAGGTCCTAAATGATAAAAATGGTGTCCTAATAGCTAGATTTGTCTCGTGCATGAAGTAGGAAGGTCTTAATGGATTAAGACCATGTGTTAAGAACTTTCTGGACATCCAAAGTGATAAAGTTTGAGACTTAATAGTCCTATGGCACATTTGGTCGATGGATCTGAAGTTTGGGCTTAAGTGCTTAAGCCATTAAGCACTTATTAGGGTTTTGGTGAAACCTCGCGTACGCCCAGCGTACTGGGTCAACCACCCCGATGGTGGTAAACATCAATACGAGTATGTCCCGCATACCAGAGGAGTACGCCCCGCGTACGTCCTCTGTTGGGCCTTTAGCAATTGGGCTTCGGGTTTTGGGTTGTTTATGGACTAGTTGGATTTGGGTCTTTGCTGAACTTTATGAATATAATGTTTTGGGCCAAGTTTTGATAATGGATCTTAGAATTAGGCCCAATTAGGGAGTTGGGCCTAATTTTGTAAATTGGGCCAATAATGGGCTTGGCATGAGGACTTTCAAGGTTATGGAATTGGCATTGAGCCTTGGCCCAATAAAGAGAATGGACATGATGGATTGTGTGGACCCCTTAGTCAAGATTGTTATGTTGTGTAATGACTTGGTATTTATTATTTTGATAGTTCAAGATCTTTGGTTAGGCAGCGATTCGGGAGTTCGATTCTTCAGTTCGGATCGACTTTGCGAGGTGAGTTTTCCTCACTGTACTCAAGGGTCTAAGATATGCTCGAGTATTGTTATGATCCATTAGATCACTATCCTAGTAGATAGGATGTTACATGATGTTATGATCCGTAAAATCAGTATCCTGGTAGATAGGATGCTATATGTTGTTATGATCCGTTAAATCAGTATCCTGGTAGATAGGATGTTATATGTCGTTATGATCCATGAGATTAGTATACTGGTAGATAGGATGTTATATGTTTCCATGATCTGTTAGATCGGTATCCTGGTAGATCGGATGTGGTTATGCTTAGTGACCTATAGTTTGGTCTGACTGTCTGTATACTTGTAGGAGATTACATGTTATATGTGCACATGATTGATTGGTAGTTGAGGGTATTCCATCTCGAGGATGATAGGACCCTAGTATGTTGTCTTTATAGACTGTTATATGGTTATCTGATATAGGTGCACATGTTTGATTGGTTATGGCGGGGCATTCCAACCCGATGGTTATGGGCCGAGTGTATTCCATCACGAGGATGATTGGACTCATAGTATGTTGGCATTCCAACCCGATGGTTGAAAGTCTGGGGTATTCCAACTCGATGGTTGATTGGACCCATAGTATGTTGGCATTCCAACCCGATGGTTGAGGGCCTGGGGTATTCCAACCCGATGGTTGATTGGACCTATAGTATGTTGGGATTCCAACCCGATGGTTGATTGGACCCATAGTATGTTGGCATTCCAAACCGATGGTTGAGTGCCTTGGGTATTCCATCTCGATGGATGATTGGACCCATAGTATCTGTTATATATGTGTTGTGTGTGGGCATTCCAACTCGATGATTGAGGGTCTGGGGTGTCCCATCCTGAAGGATCATTGGACCCATAGTATGTTTGTTATTGTATGTGTATCGTTGGGTGTATGGGTATTTTGGGGGTAACTCACTAAGCCTTTGAGCTTACGTTTATCGATTATTGTTTCAGGTACAGTGGATGATTGCGGGAAGGCGAAGGCGTGACCGTACACTTCCTCGATTTATGATTCTGACTTATGGGAACTCTAATGCTTAGACTATTTTGAAAACACTTTGTAATAATTAATGGTATTTTGGATATTTAAAAAGGTTTTAAATTGGCTTGATTTTTATGGATGTTACACGCAGCGTATCCACCCATGTTTTCGCATTATGATGATCTTGGGAATGTACGCTGATAACTATTTTCATATAAAATACTTTTGAATATTTGTAGGAAGGGTAATGAATGTTGACTTAAAGATAATTATTGTTTTGGTTGAATTAGTTATGAAATTTTTACCTCAAAATTTTCGGGACATTACACTTTGTTAGTTGTTTTGTTTAATTTTTTTATTTATAATAACTTTTTACCAAATTAAACAATTTTATATGGTTTTGTTTTGAAATATTAGTTTCGGCCCCCAAATTATAATGTTCGTGTTCCCCCCCCCCCCCCCCCTAGAGCCTATATGAGCACAATGACAAGCATAGACTCCAATACTCAACGGTCCACACATCGCATCTTCTTCCAAAATCAAATTTCAAGACAGCTTGAAACATAAATCCCTTTGATGCACCACACGTTGATTGAACCCATAATCGAAATTAAAGTTTCATATTATTGGAGATGAAAGATACACCACTTGTTTTTCTTCATCTACAGTAGTTGCTACCCTAAATGCTTCTGGTTTCTGAAAGCTTGTGGAAGAACATGATTAACTGTTCTAAAATCAAGCATTTTGGAGGGAAATTTAAAGATCAGTTCCAACTTGTTCCAGCATGAAGATGCACTGACGACTGAAGAAGCGGTGCCGAATGAGTAAGACAAATTCATTTATTTGTGAGTCGTTTAGAGTTTCCAGTAAACATGGATATATATTCAATATCTAGAATTCAATAGGGGGTATAATCATCAGTTCACTATTTTTATGAGAAATTAAAATATTGCTATATTTTCTTCCAACTTATATTCCTATTTATGTGAAATGGTGACAAATGTTAACTTATATCTCCAGCATTCAAGAAAAAATCAAAATTCTCATCTCGTATTCATGCATTAAACACATAGTTAGATCATCATCAGTTTCATCATGGTAAGGTTTCCGAATTTCATATTGTTATTGAAAATTTTGGTTCGATCAACAACTGAGTCGACGTTTTTATGAAGCATTTGAACAGTAAACATATCCGACCCAAACGGTGACCAATAGGATGACCAACCATGACCCATTGTTCCAAGGGGCCCAAAAAAAATATGGGATATGTAATAATATATAATCATTATCTATTTATTAGAAAATGATCAAATTCAAAGGCCTAAATTTGATAAATTATTGGAAGCAAGAAGGAGCAATAGCTTACACATACTTATTGTTGTTCAAAAAGAATGTGGATATGTGCAACCAAAATGGGAGAAACTAAATCAACGATTTGTGAACTAACGATTTATAAAGAAATAAAGCAACAAGGTATGAATTAGTTGATACCATTATTAATGATTTTAAATCTAAAAAGGTTAGAAGAAGTATTCTTCTTTAAATTAGTTGGTTTTTATAAACTATTTCACTATACTTATGTCTTTGAAAGGTCTTTTTTGTTTCCTCTGCCCAAAATTGATCGGCCCTGACAGTAAAGTGTTTTGCAAATTAATATCATGTTCGGGCATGATAGAACATAATCCTTAAACCTTTTTTTCAAAACAAATTTGAAGTCTTTTCATTTCCAAGGTGCATAATTGGGTAATTCAAAGTGTATGTAAATACTTGGTTTGCTTCCACCAAGGAAACATTAAACTAGACTCTCTTGTAATTGAGAGTTTGGATCATAATTCATACCCATCGAACTTCTCGTGATTTATTTAAATCTGACATCCATATATATGTGTTATAATCAACTACTTGGTTTTAGTTTATGTATCCGCTAAGTATATTTTCTTAAGCTCGTACCCTCTCTTATGGTGCATCACATTATATGAGGAGCATAGGTCCTGATTTTATCTACCAAACGTCACCGTTGTCATCATATCTGATTATGTATTTCCATCTATCTCCATTAAAAACGTCACCATTGTCATCATCAAAGAATGATAGAATATTGGTACAAGTGTTTTTTTCTATAATACATTTTGAAACCAGAATCATATTGTGATTGGAAAACTTATTTATTTATGTGAAATACATTTATGTATATTTTATCAAATCTTATGAAGATTCAATTATTTAAGTGATAAAGACAATTTAGACTTTCACGGATAAATATTTCTTTGACTTGGGAAGCGTGTCAACTATATGTTTTTCCGGAATGTCTTTTATATATAGTATAATTATCTTGGTTCTTAATTTGCCCTTTAATCCGATTTTTAGATCATGAGGTTATAATTTAAGGTAAATTGCACAAAAGACACTAACTTTACACTAAAATTCTAATTCGATACTATTTTTTTTTTTTATCAAAATTGATACTATGTTTTCTAATTTTTTACAATTTTGACCACTTGACCGGTCAGCCCGGTTATCTGCTGACGTGGCATGATAACGTGTCAATATTGATGACGTGGCATGTTGGAATGACATGCTGACGTGCCAATATTGATTTTTTCCACATAAAAGACACTAAGTTTTAACGTTTTTTTGATTTTGATACTGAGTTTAATTTTTTCTTTCAGTTTTGACACTTTGTTTTTTTGTTCCAAATCGAACATCATTTTTTCAAATTTTGTTAAATGTTGACCATTTTCCATTTAAAACCATATAAATATATTTTTTATTACATTTTAACCGTATACAAATATAAAGTTTTTTTTACATTCAAAGCATAATTTTATTCATAAATATGCATTAGTAATATCATGAGAACCAAACTAACCACAAGTTTCGGATAAAATGTAAAAAATTTACGGTTTGCAAACCTGACCTCTAAATCTTGATCGACTACATGCATCCAAACTTTCAAACTCATTTTAAAGTTGTATATTTAATATAAAATACGGTTTTTATATAATACATATTTATACATAAAATTATGGTTTGAATGTTATTAAAAAAAAGGAAAATGAAAAAAAAAAATGTATTTTACGTTTTGAAATGTACTAGAAAATTTTATACGGTTTCAAATGGAAAATGCTCAACATTGAACAAAATTGGAAAAAATAATGTTCGATTTGGAATAAAAAAACTGAGTGTCAAAACTGAAATAAAAAATTAAACTTAAGGTCAAATTTTGAGAAAAAAAAAAAAGTTAGTGTCTTTTGCGGCAAAAAAATCAATTTTTACACGTTAACATGTCACGTCATCAAAAACTAACATGTCATCATCTCACGTCAACTGGTTTAAATGTCAAAATTGAAATACACAGTGTCAAATTTGATGAAAAAAAAATATCAAATTAGAATTTTGGTGTAAACTTAGTGTTTTTTGCGTTATTTTACCCTATAATTTATAAAATCTCATTAATAGTGTTTTTTTTTTTTGTAACCTTCTTAAAACCCTAACCTTTTACATCTTTCTATGTAAGCTTTGAGAAACTTAAACATCTTTGAGATACACTTAACGATCATCTCATGTTGGATAATTACGGGACCACTTCATAAATATGTATGATATATTATTAAATCCAATTATTATTGTAAGAATATAAATTGTTGATGGATCGATTTATAGAATATTAACTTATATTGTGGGTTGAATTCCAGATTTGACTCAAGATCCTCAAAATCTTTTTCATCTCTCACATTAGGGTATATCTTCATCTATATATACATGTGATGAGGAGCAATCAAGAGACACGAAATAAACATATAAATTCGTTTAGGGTTTGCTAAGGGATTTTTAGAGAGAGCACTTGAGATCAACTGGAAAACTCAGCCCTAGTTTTTCATATCCAAATATTATAATGAAATAAGGTATGTAATCGTTATTTATTATTTAAGTTTTCTTTTAATTAGATTCGAGTTTAAAGATCCAAAGTTCATGCTTCCACGTTTATGTTTTTTGGTTATCCAAAGAACCAACAATTTGTATCAAAGCCCACTCGAATCTATTATTAGAATTTTTTTTATTGGTTTAAGATCTCTAAACTTAGGATACCTATTGTTCCCGTTATATTAAGATTTGAGTTTCATTATTTGCATGTTTTATTATTATTTTGATGGATTTGCCTCTTCTATCGCATCATGAGTTCCATCTATTATTCCATCTCATTGATACCATTATATTTTGTTTTATGGTATTGATAAATTAAGAAAATCGACGTTGATGGTCATACCAAATTTGGTTTTCATTATAAGGTTTATAATAAGTTCTATTATTGCTCAATATAGATTTTAAATTTAAAAAATAATAATAATAATAATAAATTAAAAAATTAAAAAAAATCATTTTTGTTTTGTAGATATATACAAAGGCTGTATTGCTTTTGTATTCATATTTTTTTTAATGAAATTGTGTTGTGTCGAAGATTTCTTTTTTTTTTTTTTTTTTTTTGTGTTTATATAACACAAGTTTATAAGAAAAACTTTTGAGATTTTGTATATTCCGCCGATATATTCACTATAATAAATCTCCATTCTTACAATCTTGCCATTGTTTAATTATTTGGTTTATAGATATTGAGTTTTTTTTGGGTTTGTGATTTATATAATATTGTTACAAAAGTAACATATATTATTTTAATTAATTTGGTTGTAAATTTTTAAAGTTTTATATTGTTAATTTTATGGTTAATGTGTTTGTTAATGCAGATATTAATCGATCTAAATGTGGGTTAATATTTGATCGAATAAACACATGTTTGATGATAAATATGTGACATATTTTAGGTTGAATGTCATTAATAAGTTAATCCAAAGAGGGGTTTATTAATGGACATGTTGCATTGTCAATTATTATTATCAAAATTTATAGTTTACATGTTTATTAATGCGTGTATTAGTCGACCCAAAAATAGATTGATATTTAGCCGAATAAATATATATATATATATATATATATATATATATATATATATATATATATATATATATGGTGATAAACATGTGGTGATTTTTTGGTTTCATGTTATTAATAAGTCAATCCACAGAGGGGATTGTTAATTGACATGATTTATTGTCAATGTTTATCTCTAAAACAAGGTTATCTCTTGCAAGTTAGTATTATTGTCCAAAGATTTGATATTAATGTTGTGTCGATACCTTGTAAAGATGTCATAAATTGAATTTATTACGATTTATGGATTAATGAGCATAAAAATAGATTTGCTTATGTTTGAATTAAGGTATTATATCTGCTAACATTAATCACATTTATGATTCATGTACTCAATAAGATTAACTTTAAGGAATTGAATGAGTGCATTATGTTAGTTCTCAATTGCATGGACATTGACCTTGTATTTTGGATAGAGCAATATTTTTTTAAAGATGTTGAGTTTGGGGGAGAAACAAGGTTAAGACATTGTCTTTAAGGAGGAATCAATCTTGATTCCTATTATTGCTTTCGATAGTATGCAGATTATGAATTAGTGATCGACAATGTTATTCAATCTCCTATTTTGAATACCCAAACTCAACAACCTCAACTTTAGATATCTGTGATACCATATTTTTCATAAATTTATTATCTCTTTTGGTTTTGAAGTAAATACAGTAGATGATTTTGTGTATCATATAATTATTTTTTTTATTTTTTTTTTTTATTTTTTGACAGATATCTACACAATACAATTTTGGATCATAACAAAGTAGCCACATGGATTTTGAGATATCTGTATATAACAAAATGATATATGCTCAACTATATGAAATCAGATGTTTTGGAGATCATTTTTATTAAGAAACTGATTTTATTAGATACCAAAATGGTTTCCGATCCATCAAGATACTTTTATATTTTAACATGACGAGCCATTTTATGGAATAGACTTCGCTAGCTTCTTTCATAATAGCATCATAATTTGTAGCATAGAATATGATTGCAGAAATTTATCAGCTACACATTATTGGTATTGAAAAACCATTATAAATGTGATAATAAGTCAACAATGTTATATTCCAATGACAGAAATTCTATTAAATCAAAATATATTGACATCAAGTTTCGTTCTTTTAAATCACTATTGGAACGTTAAGTTCAAATCCAAAATATAAAAAACACAAACCATACATTAAAATCAAAAAATATAGACCAAAATATAATCAAAGAATAATACAAAAGAATCAAACACTTACACCAGTTCTCAAACCACAACTCAAAAGAATCAAACATAAACACCACAATAAAAAATGGAACATTTTAAATTTGTTCAATAACAAGATGTTGAACTTTTTATAAAAACCTACGAGTAAGTAAGCCAACAACAAACAGTCGAGTCAGTTCTACTGTTTTTGTACACACTACCAATATATTTAAAATCCTAGACCAAATATTAACATGGTAATGGTATATGTACACTCATTTTCCACCTCACATATCCATATCATCAAATATCTCACCATCTTCCTCATAGTATGAACCATCAAACCCAAATCCATCGCTCACCAAATTGCTGAAATAAATATATACATATTTATTTAATCAACCTTTTTTTTAATTAAAAATATAGTTTATTACCACCTTAAACTGCTGAAATGAAAGCACACAACGCGCTTGAGCTTCCTATTGTAAAAAAAGAAATTGTACGACCACCTACAAAAACACAAAACTCAGATATAAAAAATTAGAAATTTGTTAAAAAGTGAAAACAAAAATAAAAAATTAAAAAATAAATAAAATAAAATAATTTTCTTACAGAGCTCCTTTTTCTATGAATGGGTCAGCATCTGAGTTAGGATCATAACTGTAGACTTCACATTCTGATAGGTTGATTACCTGAAATTTTGAAAATTAGATCAACATTCATGTCTGAATATGAAGAGGGGTAGTTTTGTAATTTTTGTAATTTAGTACCTCGTCTAGAGCTTTGTATAGTGTTTCTAGAAGGGACCCATCTTCATTTGCCTCTTTCCATTCCTGAAACCACAAAATTATAGCCATCACTAAACCAAGGTGTTTTTTTTTCCTTTTGGCTGAATAAAGTAAACTATCTAGATACGAGTAAAATGACCTTTATACCCTTACATACAACAAAAAACTAAATTTATAAACCATTGGGTAAATTGCACAAATTAAACAAACAAAACCCTAAATTACCAAACCATGTACAAATAAAAACTACATACATGTTTCAAGGGTATAAAGGTCATTTTAATAATAATACCTTAGATGCATCAGACATGTAGCTGTCAAAAATTTGCTTGAAACCATCCCAGGTTTCCTCTGTGAAAAACTGGTGAGCTTTCACTGCACTGATGGAAGTGGAATAACAAGATGATATGAACAATTATTATCATTTCCTTGGCTCTGTTTTTTATTATTATTATAATTATATAATAATAATAATAATTATTATTATTATGAGCAACTGATGATTAGTTTTTGGGAAATGGAGAGAATTGAACTCTCAGCAAAGCAACAGTATCTAAACTGCCTGTCAAACCATTTGACAACACTTCCAAATGTCATTGAAGAAGGAGGATTATGTAGTGGGTTGCCATGTCGCCAATCAAAAGCTGACATGTCATTACCCATAATCCTCCTTTCATTATTTAACTGAACTTAGATATAATAAACTTATATTACCTGAAGTCATAGTCTGGATACATGTGGTATAATGTCAGAATCAGATAGATCAACATCTTCCGGCTGTTTCAACAAACATCAAACAAAAAAAAAACCAAAATAATCAGATTGAAATCTCATTCTAATCTAACTACACCAATAGTTAATGTTAACTTAACCCTAGGTAAAGGTTGCATCATCTCATTCTCACCTGGATCTACTAGAAAGATACTCAGCTGGTGAGTCGGCATCAGGTGAGTTACCAAGATAATCAAGAATCTGAAAACAGAAATCAGGATTAAAGATTAAAGATTAAAGATTGAAGACCCATTATTCAATTTTAACTATTTTTACCTCATTTTCCAAACTGAGAGAAAGTCGTTTATCCGAGCCTGTATGTTTGCCTGATTTATCAAAAAGCAAATGGGATTTTCAAATTTTCAAGTGTTTTACATAAGAATTAGTGAATTATTAGAAAATATAAGATTCTATTTCTACTCACAGGAGTAAGCTTCAATGCATCCCTTAAGGGTACGTTCTCCAAGGTTGAGGTGATCTAGAAAAGCATTTATTCTACAGAAGAAGAAGAAGAAGAAGAAGAAGAAGGAAAGACTATTTCAGATGAAATTAATTTTTAATGAACCAAAAAGATGAGAGAATTGAAGGGATTTATTAAAATATATGAGGATATAGATGAGAAAGTACCGGTCGAAAGGTGTGTATTCCAAGTACTTCATGATGAATGATGTAATGACAGGGTTTCAATATGCGCATACGTTTGAAAGGTGCGCCTTTTGAAGTTCTTGAACTACAAGGGAAAGTGAAGAAAATAAGGAATTGGGATCAACTAACTAATGATTTGCAATTGTTCACATTCCATATTGAATATTAAGATAGATTACAATCAGTTTCATTGTTTCATACTCTATCACCTTCATGCAGAATGTTTTTCCATTCATCGGTCATTTACATCGTCTAATAGGATTTCCAGAAAGTTACAAAACATATGGAATTGCAATAATTCTACAAATACATATCCATTTTACATGTTTACAGAAGTAAAAACAAAATCATGGAATTCATGTGGCGAATTTCGAATGTTCCTTTAGCATCGTACATTCGTTATCCAGATTTGAATAATGATATTCTAAAGTTACCCAATATATGATATCACTAATTTTTTTTCACCAATTTGGGGCAATATCGCGTGTCTAAAATCGATGCACAAGTCTAAAATATACACGATAGTCTATAATTTTATGTTAGATCTGAAGAAATTTGCGCACTGAATACCAAGACATTAAACTAATCCCAGTTTAGACTAACAAGAATAGTAGATCTACCTAAAATCAAACGAATTCTCATAAAGAACAGATCAGGGATCCAAAAAGGGCATTAAATCGTTTGTAGGGAAACTACGCATTGAATTATACAAATTATACCAAAATATTCATGCAAAAGGAATTCTAAATCGAAGAAAATACACGTACCTGAGAACAATTTGCAGAGAAAGAGACGCTTTGGTAAAGGGAAAAATGGACACGAGAACGATAAGTTTGAAGAGTTTGAAGATAAGAACAAGCCTAGATAATCGCGATCTCCATCTGACGAGGATTGGATATGACACTTGGCAAGCAATCGACGGTGGTGGGTGTATCCGACGGCAGAAATTCTTCATGAGATGTCAACGTCTATGAAAGATATTTATTTCAAAATCGACGGCCATTGTAATTCGATTTTATAAATCAGTCCCTCGGGTTTCAGGTTTTTGTAATTATGTTCTCTAAGACCGGACCGAGTGGGATTCGACAACCCTCGGCGAACATTCAGGCTTCAGCCATCTCAGAGAAAGTTTTTGTATTAAACTTTTTTACCTATTAATCGATTTTTTATTTTCAAAATTTTTTTAAAAATATTATTTCCTCCGTCTCAAAATTATTATTAACGTTTGATTTTTAAGTATTTCTTGTTCAATTTTAACCTTAAATAATTTATTTTTTGTTATGTAACTTTTTATATAAGATATATAAATATATTGTTTTTTAAATGTATTTTAATTGTTATAAATTTCATCAAAAATTATATAACACAAATAAAGTTATTTATCATCAAAGTTGATATGGAAAAACTTTAAAAATGAAACGTGAAAGGTGACCACTAATTTTGGGATTGAGAGAGTATATTTTTAAAAATATAACCGTTTTTTTAGAAATTCAAATTTTAAAAGTCAAACGTGCAGGACGAAGCCAGTAGGGGGCTAGTGGGTGTCTCCCCCCCCCCTCCCCCCTCCTAACTCCATTGGTATTAGTGTATTATCAATTGAAGTCCTCCTATATATTCTTATGAAGTACGTCTTAGCCCCCGCTAATCTAAAATTCTAGTTCCGCCCCTTCAAACGTGGACACTAATTTTGGGACTGAGGGAATATATTTTTAAAAATATAACCGTTTTTTTTTTTTAGAAATTCAAATTTTAAACCCTCAATCATCAATTATAAATAGCATCATCATTATTTATTCTTCACCATATCCAAATATTTTTAATTCAATTCTTTTAACTTTCTTATTTCCATCTCCTTCAAAACATCATCGCTAATGGCTCATGTGGCTCGTGTTTGACCCCCTGAAGAAGAGACATTGTTGGCTTGTTTATGGGTTGATGTAACAGGAGACTCAATCAATATTAAGGCCAATGCATGTAGTTTTTGGGGAGAGTCGTTTAAATATACAACTGCCAAATAGGGGTGAGCATTTTGACCGGTGGATCGGACCGTTTTTTTGGACCCCCGGGCCGGTTCTCGGTTCTAAGATTTATGCCCAGTCTGGTCCGGTTTTTTTCCCGGTTCGATCCGTTTTTTTACCGGGTTTAGAACCGGTTGGACACGTAATCTGTGACGTTTTTTAAACACTCATAACTCATTCGTTTTAAGTCGGATTGACCTCCGGTATTTTCCAACATTTAGTTTACAGTTTGTAGATGAACTTAGACTATAATTTTATTTATTTTGATATTATATTCACTGAGTTACAATCCGTCAAAGTAGAGCTATCAAAGCTGAAAAAATTCAGCTTTTCAGCAAGATTTTATAATCTGTGACGTTTTTTAAACACCCATAACTCATTCGTTTTAAGTCGGATTGACCTCTGGTTTTTTCCAACATTTAGTTTAAAGTTTGTAGATGAATTTAGACTATAATTTCGTTTATTTTGGTATTGTGTTCACTGATTTACAATCCTTCAAAGTAGAGCTATCAAAGCTAAAAAAAATTCAGCATTTCAGCAAGATTTTGTAGTCTGTGACGTTTTTTAAACATCCATAACTTGTTCGTTTTAAGTCGGATTGACCTCCAGTTTTTTCCAACATTTAGTTTACATTCTATAGATGAATTCAGACTATAATTTTGTTTATTTTGGTATTATATTCACTGAGTTACAATCCTTCAAAGTAGAGCTATCAAAGCTCAAAAAATTCAGGTTTTCAGCAACATTTTGTAATATGTGATGTTTTTTAAACATTCATAACTCATTCGTTTTAAGTCGGATTGACCTCCGGTTTTTTCCAAAATTTAGTTTATAGTTTTTAGATGAATTTAGACTATAATTTGGTTTATTTTGGTATTATATTCACTGAGCTACAATCCTTCAAAGTAGAGCTATCAAAGCTAAAAAGATTCAGTTTTTGAGTGGAAGATTAGATTATGAGTTTATGAAGTTTGTTAGTTTGATTTATTTTAAAGTTTAAACTATGATTGTTTTTGTTACGGTAATACTTTTATATGTTTTTCTTAATATTGTATAACTTTTATTGGTGAACTTGATTTATATGTTAGTTGTTTTTATTTGGAAAATTAATTTTTGCAAGTTATAATATTATACATCAATGTAGATTAGTTATGCATGAAACGGAAACGTATTAATTTTGCAAGTTATAATATTATACATCAATGTAGATTACTTATACTCTATGCAATTAAAGTTATACCGGTCCAAACGGGTCCAAAAATCGGAAAACCCGAACCTGGACCCGGACACGGACACGACTCATCCGGTCCGGTCGATGGTCCACAAAATTCTCCATAACCGATCCAGTCCAAGAGTCGGTCCAATCCAATCCGGTCCGGTCCGGTCCAAATGTTCACCCCTACTGCCAAGCCCCTATTCCTCGAAACCTCGAAACATAGAAAACTCTTCTCCAAATGGAGACATTCAAATGCAATTGCAACTCGTTTTAAACAATGTGTTTCGTAAGGTGATGAATGAAGCCGCAAATGGTAAAAATGAAAATATTTTTCCAACCTTAGGGAGTTAAGGTCTTTATATAGGTTACAACACCCTAAAATTAGGGTTTCTTAATCTCCGATACGCTAAGTGTAACCCTCGTACGCCCAACGTACGAGGCCTCATATCCGTGACAAAAATCATTATTTATAACATCTCCCTCTGGCGCGTATCACAATATTGTCCGCTTTGGGCTCCCGGGATGAAAACTTCCTAGGGGTCACCCATCCCTAAATAGCTCTCGCCCGGACACACTTAACTATAGAGTTCTTATGGGATCTGTTGCCCTCACGGCTTTAAAATACATTGTGACAGATAATGTATCCATATTCCTTTTAAGGAATGTTTAGTTCTCCTTCCCATCCGATGTGGGATCAGGTGCAGCTAATCTGCCCAGCTTCACCCCCATTATAGGGTTCTACGTCCCCGTCGAACACATCGACTCGTACCCTAACTCTGATACCATTTGTAACATCCCCTTATGACACGTATCGCAATATTGTCCGCTTTGGGCTCCTGACACGAAAACTTCCCACCAAGCAAAGCACCTTCTCCTTTCTTCAAATCCTTCAAGATGAGCAAAACAAGCACCAATTCCTTTTCAAAAGCTCAAAGACATAACAATGGAGGCTTAAGGTTGATTTTAGGGTTTAGACGATATAGGGTTCGACGTCCTCGTCGAACACATCGACTTATACCCTAACTCTGATACCATTTGTAACATCCCCCTCTAGCACGTATCACAATATTGTCCGCTTTGGGCTCCCGTCATGAAACTTCCCACCAAGAAAATCACCTCCGCTTTTCTTTAAATCCTTTCAGATGAGCAAAATAAGCACCAATTCTTTCTCAAAATCTCAAAGACACAACTATGGAGGCTTAAGGTCGATTTTAGGTTTTAGAAGATATGGGGGCTGGTAAAAAGGCCAACCCTAGGGACTTAAGGTCTTTATATAGGTTACAACACCCTAAAATTAGGGTTTCTTAATCTCCGAGTACGCTAAGTGTAACCCTCATACGCCCAGTGTACGAGGCCTCGTATCCGTGACCAGAATCACTATTTATAACATCCCCATCTGGCACGTATCACAATATTGTCCGCTTTGGGCTCCCGGGATGAAAACTTCCTAGGGGTCACCAATCCCTGAATTGCTCTCGCCCGGACACACTTAACTATAGAGTTCTTATGGGATCAGCTGCCCTCACGCTTTAAAACGCCTTGTGATAGATAATGTATCCACATCCCTTTTAAGGAATGTTTAGTTCTCCTTCCCATCCGATGTGGGATCAGGTGCAACTAATCCGACCAGCTTCACCCTTAGGGTTCGACGTCCCCGTCGAACACATCGACTTGTACCCTAACTCTGATACCATTTGTAACATACCCCTCTGGCACGTATCACAATATTGTCCGCTTTAGGCTCCCGACACGAATACTTCCCACCAAGAAAAGCACCTTCTCCTTTCTTCAAATCCTTCAAGATGAGCAAAACAAGCACCAATTCTTTTCCAAAATCTCAAAGACACAACAATGGAGGCTTATGGTTAATTTTAGGGTTTAGACGATATGGGGATTGGTAAAGAGGCTAACCCTAGGGACTTAAGGTCTTTATATAGGGTACAACCCCTAAAATTAGGGTTTTTAATCTCTGAGTACGTTAAGTGTAACCCTCGTACACTTAACATACGAGGCCTCGCATCCGCGGCCATTATCACCTTAGTACGCTAAGCGTATAATGTGGTAAGCCCCTTGTACTACTCTAAGGACCAATATTGCAACAAATCAAATATAAATGGCAATTAAGGAACATGCCAACATCCAAGTGTTACAACGATGAGATAAAAATGAACTGAGGGTGTGTTTTTGTATGTGTGTGTGAGAGAGAAATATGTATCGTGGTTATAGATTTTCTAAGGAGAAAGATTGTTGTTTATTTATTTTTAATTAATAAAGTATTAAAATAAATAAGAAAAAATACAAAAAGAAATTAAAAGGGCAAAATGATCCTTTCAAATGCTCCAGAGACTAAAAACATGGGAATTATCTAATTGTGGACCTTCCATAAAACTTTTTCAACCCTATCCATACTTTTTTGCAAACCACATTATCCAAATTTATATTTTATTTATGTTTTATTAGGTTTTTGTTTTGGTAATTGATATGATCATATTAACAATAGAAAAATATCATTATCTATTTTTGATTAATCCGTAAAAAAACCTTTCATATCAACAAATGGCTAGTTTCAAAACTTTAAGCTATAAGAAATAAAATAAAACCTAAGTTTTAAATAAGGGAAGTCAAGTAAAATAAGCAGGCTTTTCAAAGAAAATAAGCATATTTGTTTAGTTTTGAAAAATAATCATTTTATTCGGAATATCTAATTCCGGAGTACTGTTCATATATATATATATATATATATATATATATATATATATATATATATATATATATATATATATATCCAGTAAGAAATTTTTTTTGGTAGGAAGGTAAAAAGTTTTTTTTTCTACATACTTTTTTGATGAACAAAAGAAATGAATCAATAGATGAATCAAAAATAACATGATTCACCAAAAAAAATCTCAAAAAAACACACTGATGATTCATTTATACAATGATTTCGTTGTTATTCACTAATATTATTATAAAAGTGAATTTTTTTCTTAATTTACTTAAAAATGAATCATGAAGATGTTTTTTTGGGAATTTTTTCTTATGAATCATCTTACATTTGAATAATTTAATAATTCATTTTGTATGTTCGTTAAAAAAATATGTAGAAAAGAAACTTCTTACTTTCCTACCATAAATTTTCTTCTTATTTGATCTTGACTATATATATATATATATATATATATATATATATATATATATATATATATATATATATATATATATATAGGGAAAAGTGAATATACCCTTAAGGGTATATAAGCTTAGGTACCAAAATACATCATAATACGTCGTTTTATTGGATATATTCATTATAATGTTCTTAAACATCAACCCGCAACGTTATTTACTTTCAATATTTTCAAATTTTCACTATGATCTTTCTCTTTTATCACATCTTTTTATCGAACACCTACTAAACTTTATATATTGTCGTTGAAAATGAAAATTATTTAAGAGAAAGATAAATGTGTAATTTATAAAAATCATGGAAGTAAATAAAGTTAGAAGTTAAATTACATGAACATTGTACAATTAGAATATATTATATGATATAAAACGATGTAGTATATTGAGTTTGGGTATCTAAGCTTATATATCATTAATGGTATATTCACTATATATATAACTTTTTATTTTCAAAGAAATTATTTTGTTTTGGAATTCCGAATTCTACATTTTGTACTATTTAATGTCACCGTTTTTCAATAAAATGTCTAATTTTATGAATTCATATTGTATATAGTTCATATTATTATGTTTGTTTAATTTTTTGTTAAATTAAGAAAAAAATGATTTTTTTTGAAATCCCGGAATTGTTATTCGGATTTCAAATTTGTTCTTGAAATTTTGGAAGGTTTTTTATTTTTTTATTTATTTTTTTTTTTTAAATTTGAAAGTTTAGTCTGGAATATGAATGGTACTCCGGAATTAGGCATTCCGGAGTACTGTTCATATCCCAGAATTTTAGTTTGGAATCCGAAATGTCATTCTGGAGTTAGTCAAAAAAAATATTTTTTTTTAGTCCGGAATGCCTCATTTTCGACAAAGTGGTTATTTTTGCAAAAAAATAAAATAAAATTCTTTTTTATTTTTCAAATACACATTAAAAAGTGGTTAAATTACTTAATTTTCCTTTAAATAATTACAATTAATAGCGCATAAGTTCATATACTAAAATATGCAATGTCTAGTAGGGTGGTTCAACTATATTTTGTGAAAGTGACCAAACCCTCTTAAATTATATCTATTGCAAAAACAAACCAATCAGGACACTTGATTTCATATGTTTGATTAAATGATGTGATTTATAGAGGTGAAATACAAACTAAAATCGTTGCCTCTTTATGGAAACAGGAAACATGAGGCATCTTTTCACCCATTTGCTATTGGTCCTTCTTGAAATCGAAACCTAACTATTCTTCTCTCAAAAAGACAACAATAATAAAGAAGATTATAACCTCATACATGTAGTTTACATATAAATCTTATATCAAATTTCAAGCTGTATAAATGAAGCGCCAAGATATTATTTAGCTTTTTCCTTGTATACGGAAACAGAAGAGACAAATCCATGGTAAATTTGCATCAATCCACTTTATTTTTTTTGTATAAATCTAAAAACAATACGCAAATTCCTTTTGGCCAAATTTATATAACATATCTACTTGCATATATTAAGCTTTCTCTTCAAAATTTATTTCTGAAAATGATGATATCGAAGATATCGTTTATTGGTGATCATACATTGTTTAATTACCATTAATTAGAAGGTCACCAACCAAACCAATAAAAGATTTATGAATTTGTATTTTAGCTTTAACTACACCCACTCCTTTACATTTATTTTATGTAATCAATAGCTATCACACATAAAGACACTTTTAATGACCTTTTCTTTTATAAATTAAAAGTGTACATAGTTTTAGTTTATCGGTTATAAATACTTCAATCGTATAACTAAATTTTAAAGAAGCTTATAATAAAAACAATAATTAATCCAATAATTATTATTCGTAGTCAAAAGAAGTCTCATTTGCATGCCAAACCTCTCACCCACACAACCTCCATGTTATATATAGTTATAATGCATGATAAAATATCATCCAACATTCATGAATTATGATAACGTATTACAAGATTTTATATTAATTTAATTTTATATTTTATAAATTTAGATACCAAATACACATTACTCATCTCTTAGAATATTTCACCTCGAAAAATAATCATTGAAAAAGACACGTGGCGTGCAAAGAGGATGAGGAATCCGGTCAACCTGCACGTGTCTTGCGATGATTTCTTCGAACAAAAAACTGAAAATTTTAAATTTTGGATAGAAAAAGCTCTAGAAAAAAATATTAGAAAATCCCATATACAGTTTTATACACTCGATCACGTACTATGGATGTGGAAACAATGATTCTTTTTTAAAATGAAAATTAATTTAGTGGGTTAGTATAAAAATGGCTGAAGCCATGTTATCAAGAAGAGAAAGAGGGAAATTTCGAGAGAAAAAAAAAAAAAAAAAAAAACACGAATTTGAACGAACAAACGAACGAAGGAATTGATATGATTCTGCAAATTTAGGGTTGCAAAAATAGATTTCTACAAGTGAAAGTGATTGAGAAATTTCTTCGCTTTAAACATATCCGATCTCCTTCTTGTAAGCTTTCTCTTTCTTCTTCTTTTCGCTTTATAGTTTGTCTTATACTCTTTTTATACATCTCTTCATACGCCTTCATCTTTGTGTTCTTTCATAGAAAGCGAAATTACCTTTCTGATCATCTGGGTAAATCATTTTTGATGTTGTTTTGCTTGTTCCTATCATCTACTCACTTTTTCCCAAATTGGGTTTTGTTTAATTGAAGTTCTTGTATAGCATCTGCTTCGTTTTATGATTGACAAAAAGAAAACCTATTCCTTTTTAGATATGAAGGGTACTAACCTTTTTTCCTTTCCTGTTAATTAGAATAATGTTTTGATTCCAATTCCAAAAAGGGTTTTGTTAATCTTAAAGAAGCTTCACAAGCAAAGCTGATTCGAGTTTTGTTTATGTCCAGAATTACTTACAGGAGTCAAAGCATTTAAATTTCTTCAATTTGTGGGATTCCCAGTTGATTTCTCTCACCAAGATACTGAAATCGATTCTTATTGCATAAAAATGGGCGATCATTTCGTGTTTTTGGTTGATCGGTTACTCACCGAATCCACTTTAGAAGCTGCAATCGAAAGTAGAAACCCTTCGTACCCTTTATCTCCCGCCATCGACACCATGATCGATTGTTCTTCGCATATGGATCATCCTGAAACTCCTTTCACTCCTAGAAAAATGGTGGAATGCAGAATTTGTCAGGATGAGGATTTTGATTCGAATATGGAGACTCCTTGCTCTTGTTGTGGTAGCTTGAAGGTCAGTTTATTCTGCAACAAGTGATTTTAACTTTTAAGCATATGAGAATTATGAATCTATCCCGTTTTACTTTTTGTAGTATGCTCATCGCAAATGTGTTCAACGATGGTGTAACGAAAAGGGTGATACCATATGCGAAATATGCCACCAGGTCCGATTTCATCTTTTTTCCACTTCAAATCCTTTCAAATCCTTCTCATATTCCACTAATTTCCAAATATATACACAAACTTCCATCAAATAATCATCTTTTTGATATGATTAACTGCAGCAATTCAAACCAGGGTATACAGCACCACCTCCCGTATTCCGATTGGGCGTCATTCCCGCAAATATAAGGTGAATTTTGACTTTTTGAGGTCAAATCCACGCAAAATTCGATTTCAATTCATGGTATATAATCCAAATTTGTCCTTCATTTTTTTTCTCAGGGGGCATTGGCAAATTGCGAGAAGGGATATGAACGATGAGACTCGAATAATTACAGTCGTTTCTTCTGATCATAATTTACTCGATCAGGAATACGATGAGTATGCAGATTCCACTGCAAGAAGCATTATGTGTTTTCGTTCAGTTGCTATCATTGTAATCTTTCTCTCTATACAACCATATAACCATTTTCAATTTGTACACTTTTTGTAACATTTTTTTTTGTATACAGTTCATGATTGTATTGATTTTGCGTAACACGTTACCTATATTTGCAAATGGAGGGGCAAATTACTCTTTACCGGTGTTTCTGGTATGAAATAGTAACGAATTTTATTCTGATTTTGTTTTTATAATAGTATAAAGTTATATAATCATGGGTTCCTCGTTTTTTATACAGTTGTTACTCATAAGAACTTCTGGAATCATTTTACCGATCTATCTAATCCTAAGAGCCATGTCAGCATTGGTACATAGGCGGCGCCACTTGGTGAGTAGCTTTATCATGTCTTGCATTTTTTAGCCGTTGGATTGGGCTTTAGTGGGCCATGATTGGGTGTCTAATGGGTCAATTTCGTAATTTTCAGGTGTCAAATGGGTCGTCGTCGTCTTTTTCTTCTGATGATGAGGAAGCAGGTGCGACATCAATGCAAGGTGGTGGTGTTGATTGATGGGTTTGGGTCCATTTGAAGTATCCATGGTCAACAAGACTCGAGAGGTCAAACCATGTGATTTATGGGTTTGTTGCACGTGTACACCCTTTAATGTTGGATCTCAAAAGCATCCTGAAAATCTTCTTTTTTTAGAAGAAATCTTGGTGTATAGTTTGTTAAGTCAGGTTTTTTTTTTTTTATATGTAAGTGGTTCTTGGTATAGACATGGTGGGAACTTGTTTAGAATTAGAACACCATATCTCGTATACAAGGGTAAATTACAATATGGAAAATTTGAAGTTGATGGTTGAACTATTGATGAATCTATGTAAAAATGACTAATATTCCTTCCAATTCTTTTACCTGATGTTGATGTTAAAGAAACCCTAAATCCTAAAATCAAATTAACCCATGTGTATTGGGCTTCGATGTCCTTTATCCCTAAATCTACTAACATCAAAGAAATTGAAAAAAGTTTGAGTGGGTTCTTGTGGTGTTGTGGAGATATGCATACATAAAAAGCTAAAATGGCACTGTCTTAGCATTTGTAAGCTAAACTCATTGTTTTCCCTTTTATTCTCTTACATTTGGAAAACAATATCAGGAAATAACTCATTGTGGGTGAGATGATATGAATCTTTGAGGGTGAAAATTTTGGGATATTAGATTAGAGTCTAGTCTATTGGTGGTTTTATTCTCTTACATTTGGAAAACAATTTCAAAGTTGAAGAATATTGGCAACACAATCAAAAAATTGGCTCTTGCAGCGATGGTCTATCAGAACAGGAGGATGGAATGGTGGTTGTGATCCATTGCTTATGTATGGACTAAGGTGGATGGAAAATGAGCTAAAAATTCTAATAAATATATGGATCTTGAAAATGTTGTGTTAGACTGATGATATGAGAAGATGGTAAATTGGAGAATGATATGGGGATTGATTGCATGATGGAGTCGTGCTTGATCATTAGATGGAAGTATTCAACTAATGTGAAGGCCTATGACTGGAAAGTTTTATTCTACGTACTTGTTGGTTAGACCTATTATTTTGTTTTGATACTTTGGATATACCTTTTTGGGTCTATCCAAAAATTTAGTTTTTTTCTTTGTGACATTATGCTTCGAGGAATAAAGTTCACTATAGGTGTCGTTTTATATATATATATATATATATATATATATATATATATATATATATATATATATATATATATATATATATATATATATATATATATATATATATATATATATCAACCCTTGAGCAATTTTGTGGCCCAGTAGCCATTTAGGGTTTTATTTGGTATTTAGCTTTCTTTGATTATCATTGAGATGAGAAAGATGAAAAGAATTACAACAAAGAGACTCCACTAGTCAAGATTGGATGGAATGAGGCTTAAAAAAATACAGAAAAAATACTGAGTCTTTTGAATTTAAAATAATGAAGGATTAAGATTAAAACAAAATAATCGTAAAAGGAAGAAGTTATAAGGCGCATTGAGGTAAACAACCATCCAATGAGTGATGTTGAAGATGAGGTGACTATTGCTCGGAGTGACATTGATCTTATCGAGTCTTTTGAATTTAAAATGGCAACGACTATCAAGTTTAATATGATAAAATGGGAAAATCATGACTCTTGAAGGCAAAAATTGAGATCATATAAACTAATGGTGATATAAGTGATGTTTATGCAAACCAAAAACTCAAACACAATTATACATGTTGTCAACGAACTACAAAACAAGCCAGCTTCTATTTTCTGGACATCAAACGAAAAGTCCAACATTTAATCAACCTTTCATTAAAGGCCTTTAGTTCTTGGAAAACCACAAAACATATAGAATAAGTACTAATAAGTTATGATGTATGAGAAATCTATCTCTAATAAATGATTTTTTATTATTATTATTTTTTTAATAACTTGTCAAATTCTCAAGAGTTTTGCCACATACAATTTTGTGGGAGTTTTACAATTATTATTTTCTACTTGTTATTTTTTGGAAATTTTCATATTTTGAAATAAAATTCCATAAAATTCTAACAAATTTTATAATAAAAAAGAATCATTCTATTAATTTGATAAAAAAAGTCTCATAAATTCTCTAAAAAATATTTGATTTCTTTTATAAATGTTTCAAAAGATTACATTATGTTATATAAAAGTGTTATTTTATCAAATATTTAATGTTTAAATATGGATATTAAATTTTTATTTTTAATAACTTGTGTAGTACACGCGTCTCACACCTAATTTCTATACAAAAATATTTGTCACCAAGTGTCGCTTTTACTTTAAATATAATGCGAATGGACTAAAAATAAAATGAGAATTATGAGAACAATTCTCATCCAATCATTTTATTTAATTAAGTTAATTAAGATATATTTGGCAAGTCAATAAATAAATCTTATTAAAAATTGGATTAATAAAATATAAGGGTAAATGGGTAATTGTAATTTAAGTTAGTTTAAGAAATATGAGAAAATGGTGTGATTGTTCAATTTTTTAAAAATACATACTTTTTAAATTTTCAAAAATTAAAATAATGAATTTTAAATTTAGAGTTTAAGCTTGAATTCTAGAAGCTATCCAGTTTTCAGATAAGGAAAAAAACTAAATTAAGATTAAATCTAATTATTTAATTGATTAGAACACTAATGAGACCTATCAACACTCCTAAACAACGAATTTTTACATCATTCAAGGTTCCTTCATGAGTGTAACGTAGGACAACAAAGAACTTGAAGAAAACGATTTATACCTTATATCGAATTGAGAAACTTCATAGATTTGATTAACAACTCCAAATATGAAAGCTCTCTCATGAAATCTCTCACGGATCTCTTTAGAAGTACTTGGTGGTTTCAAATGGAACTAATTCCGGGGATTTAGGGTTAGGTATCCTGAAATACAACACAAATTACAAACCAGACCCTCAAAGTATGAGAAAATGACCTCATGACCCATATACATGATCAATAACTGTTTTATTACACTTTTGGTCTACAAAACTTGACTAAAACAATATAAAATGATGATTTAACGGAAACTATAATAGAACTACCTAGGTGACAAGATTGGAAACGTCAGGTTGTTACACCGGTTTACCAAATACCTTCAAAGGTTTCCAACTACTCACTAATCACCATCAACAAGTTTTGATAATCATTTGTTACGTGCAAATAAATATACTCATTTTCACTTCTTTCTTGTGTTTCATACTCTCCATTCAGAGTTATTGTAACATTGAATAAATTACATACTTGATATCTTTCGGCACCATACAAATATATTTGTCAAACATGTTTCTCTCGGACTGATTTTCTCCAAACAATGGATATTTAAAAAAAGGTGATTTGGAGATTGTTTAAAACCATGTATAATGAAAAATTTGCAAATGCAATTTTTTTTTCAAAATATATATAGTCTGGAATATGTCAAATAACTAAAGTCAAAAAATGTATGCATATTATGGAATGTCCGAAAATGTGACATTTCACATGTCAAGATAACTGAAGTATGAAATATATGTATCCCCATATGTGTCATCTAACTCAAGTCTAAAATGCACGATTCTTATGACATGTTGAAACAAAATTTATGTATCTAAAATACAATGTTTTGGACATGTCAGTTAATTCAATAAAATTAGTTATTTTTTTTTATTCTCCGTAACCATGTTGTCATTTTTGTAAGTATCCTTATTTTTAATACATGGTCCATCAATTCATTTCCAAACCTATCCTTTTTAATGGCAACTCCACACTTGATGTGTTAAAAATCTATCTCTAAATTGAAGATGTTACACTACGGTTCATTATTTTTAGAAAAGAAGCTGACTTTTTTTACGGGTTACTTTGATATTTCCATTGATTAATTAATGTATATATTATTTTACCTTCAAAGCTATTTAATAAATTTATAAATAAGCAATATATGGAGGTATTTTTTCACAATAATTTAATATCAAAAACTTCATTTATATCCTTATAAACCTTTAATATTACTTAAACATCCTTATAAATTTTAAAACTATATATATATATATATATATATATATATATATATATATATATATATATATATATATATATATATATATATATACTTCTAAAACTATAAATTTTACATCTATGTGGAAGATTATATTTTAATTATAATTAAATTAATTAAATATTTAAAAAACTTATTTATAAATCAAAATACCATATGATATTACTAAACTATCATTCCTAAATAAAAGATTATTTCTACTTACATTAAACTTACGAGATGCTTATCCCTAAAACTTACAAAACCTGTCGGGAAAAGAAATAGAAATTGGGAAGAGGGAAACATAGGGATATAAAAGGGAAAGATATAGAGAGATGGAAAGAAAGAAATATAAACTGAGAAGAGGGAAACTAAGTATAAAGACTTATGGCCTATGTGCCTACTGATAATGGATACTTAATCCTTTGAGAAAGTATTTTTCATAATGGTAGTAAGGCTGTCAAAATCGAGATCTTATCTAAGCTCGTTTAACGTTTTGCAAGATCGCAATTGTAAGATCGGATCGACATCGAAAGATTCTACCAAAATGAACTCATAGTCAAATTAGCTCGCAAGATAGTATAATCAACTTTAGCATCTTAAGCATCATCTATAAATTTTGTTGCTACAAAGCATAAAAATTAAGAATAAAACATCTTAATTAGAAATAAGATCATTTTGATCATGTATAAGTAGGACATAAGAACACAAATGGATTATTATGGATGTATTGTGTTTAACTCGGGATGAATTGATAAAATGGTGATGCTCTCGAAGACTTCTTACAACTTGTGATGCCCTATTTAAAGTTAAATAAATGAATTTTAGATAGATTCCTATATAAAAAAAACTAAAGAGGTGGGATCGGGATCGTTTTCGCTTGTATGATCTTAAAATCGTAAGATTGTAAGATCAAAATCTAGATTTTAACAACCTTGATGGTATGAAAGTGTTAAAAAGCCTATACAACGTAATATGATGGTATTAACCATGCTTGGTACATATTTAATTTTCAAATTTGCACTGGTTTAATAACTAGAAGAAAAACCTGCAAAAAATGATCCAAACCACGAAAGTTTTGGATTAACATTCCATTTGAGTATGTTTATATGTGTTTTTGGCCGCTTGAAAAATTGAAAAGACTAAATTGTCCTTTAGATACATTTTTATGTTTTTTTCTATTTAATTTAATCTTTTATTAATAATAAAGACGAGTCTCTCTCGCTAAAAAAAATACAAACCTACGAAGCAAAAAATCAAATATTTTAGATTTGATCAGTGTCTCCATAATTTGTTTCTTCAACACTGTGACTTTATTTGATCATGAAGAATGCTTTGGCTGTGAAGCAATCAAGTTTTCTTAATATAATTCTTCACAACTCATGTTCTTACTAAGAATCTGTGGAGACATTAAAAAATAAATCCATTAAGGCTACAAACAAACCAATATCAATTTATCTTATTCTCCGTAAACACCTACTACATCGGGAAAATTAAATTTTGTTTTTCCTTCATCTTTCCTTTCCATCGGAGCCCTCCAAACTTATGGGAATTTATAGAGGCATTGAAGCAATTATAAGATGAATAATTTTGTTTTTAACATACAACACACACCAAATCAAAATTCCATTTGAATGATTTAAGATAAAATACAACAAATCATCCTGGAATATTGCGAATCATCAAAGGTTAAAACTCGTTTATCACTAACCTCAGACTCAACAAACAAAAATCTTCCTTGATTTTAACCTTTTCATATAAAAAAACTCTTGTTAATCCAACATTACAATCTTCTTCCTTCACCACCATCCACCGTTGTGTTGTCAAGTTTCGAAGGTTCAAGATGGTCAAATTTGATGGAGGTTTCCATAATTATCACCAAGCCACTGTAGTACACATGAATCTAAATACATAAATATACATCGATAGGAAAACAAATAGAAAGAGTCAGCGCTCATAAATCGAACAATGATGTAGATTTAGGGTTCAAATATACAAGGTTGGGTGTACATTGCATATGTTAGGCGTACATGGCAGGATCCCAAACCCTGATTTTTAGAGTTTAGACCCTATTTAAACATCCTTAACTCTCAAGACTTCTTTCTTTCATCATCCTCCAAGCCCTATTTCGAACCCTTTGCAAACCCTAATCCATTAGAGGGCATATTGAGCCATCTGTGTGTGTTTTGGTGATCTTGAAGGAGGAAGAAAGAAGAGGAGACCATCTTAGAAAAGTGGAACACTTTGGATCCAAAATCACATTATCATTTAACACCAATTGAAGGTAAAAAGCTTTGAACTTGATGAAGTATTGATTAGATGTTGTATAGCCATGGGTTTGTGTTCTTTTGGTTCCATAAGCTTAGTATTATGAGTATGGGTTACTCTAATTCATATAAGTTGTCGTTTAAGACATTTTGGTGTGTTTAGAAGCATAAAAATATGATCTTGGTATTGAGCACTTAATAGTAATGCAAGATTATAAAGTTGGAAACTTTATGGTTAAGGATAACATTTGAGGACTAGATCTGGAATTTGGATGAAAAAACTTTAAAGTATTTAGATCTTAATAGAAAGAGAGGAAGCATTCGCATACGTTGGGCCTACCAAATGGTACGTCGTGCATATGTAGTCAGCACCCTGTTTTCTAGTCAAGCTCGAGTATGCCCCATGTACAGGCTGAGTACGCCCAATGTACTTAGCCGAGTTGACTCAGATTCACTTTTGACTATTGACAAGGTTTTCGCATAAGGGTATTTTGGGTACTTTGATTATAAGTTAAGTTTGGTCATGTTAGGTGACCAGTAGAGTTGATATTCGGAGCAATGTCTTGTTCAGCAATCTTTCAGACTGAGAGGTGAGTTTTCCTCATTTTACTTGTGGGTCGAAGGCACCAATATTAGACTAATAAGTTATGTAACTTGGTTTACAGGATTTTTCTATGTTGTAGTTGTTGGATTAGGTGTCTAAGCCCAAAACTATAATTGTTATGTACTTGACCCGAGAGTAGCATGGTCCATTTGGGTTGCATATCACCAGGACAATTTGATAGGATAGACTTTTGAGAAGAGGTTATTTATGATTTGTTAATATATTATAAGTTCTAATATATTAATATGAAATTATATTATTTAATTAGTATTGATCAATAATTAATTTGGAATTCATTTTGTGATCAAAAGAGACTAATTAAATATATGGGGATTGATTTGGTAAATCATTCATTCTATGGTGTGGGCTAATGATCCATGATTCTTTAGGTTGGGCTAAACCAATGTTACAACCCATGGATGATCCATGGGGGTTTAAACCCATGGAGCCTAATGAATATGGAAGGTTATACACATTAGGTTTACATGGTGTAACACTAATCTTGCCACACTATATAAGAAGCCCCTTAGCATTCGAATTTGGCTACTAGATACACTAGTGATCATTGGAGTTCCATGAACTAAATTTGAGTGTAAGAAACTCTCTAAAAAGTCATCCTTTGTCCTAGGTGTGTTGTGATTCCATTTGAGGCATTGATACTATTGGTGCTAAGTTCTTAAAGGCCAAACACAACAAATTCTACAAGCTACATAAAGAGGTAAACTCCTAACTGGAATTTTATATTGTTTATGTCATTTGTATGTTAATTGTAGGCTTAATGTTTTGGAAACAATATTGCATGTATAATTAGAGAAAACATAGCTATAAAACTTTTAGGGTTGTATGTAGACCACAGGATGTTGTAGTATACCAAAACCCAACAGTGGTATCAGTGCCATGGGTGGTTTTCTATTATATTTGATGCAAAATGTGTTATTTTTCAAAGTTGAAATGTTGTTTGACTGCGCTACTTGATGAGTCCATGCTTGGACTCGACGAGTAGGATGAGTTTTTCCTTGGACTCGTCGAGTCCAATATGGGGCTCGACGAGTTGCCTGTCCAGACAACAGGTTTTCGAGTTTTTTTTTGGCCTGTTTTGGATTAGAATCATTACCACAAAATGTTTTAATTTATAAAATCCGATTTTGTTGATATGGTAATGATGAGTCTCATCCAAATAAAAGATAATTGTCAAAGTTTCATGATTTGTATTACTTTATATGATTAAGATAATTTCTTGGAATTTGTTTGATATGAATTATCTTAACTTATGAGTTTAATTACATCATAGACAAATTGTTTGATTTTGTTAGTTACAATTTTTGATTTAAATGTTTTTGATGAAATCCATAACTTTCCCTCAAGTTATGGAAAGTGAAAAATCTCATTTTTAAATGTTTTTAAGTTTTCCATAACTTGTCCTCAAGTTATGGAATATGAAAAAAATTTCATAAATGTTTTATGAACTCCATAACTTGTCCTCAAGTCATGGAATTGTAAGAGTCTTTTCATAAAACCTATATTAAACTCATAAATTATGGATACCAAAAGTTTTTGAATAGTTCAAAACTTGCCATAAAGTTTTGGAATTTCTAAATGCAAAGTGTCACTTTGAAACATTTAGTTCCAAACCCTAGAATTTTAAAAGTTTAAAATTCAACCCTTATACTGTTATAATATCATAGGTGTAATATTTATATGTATGTATAAGAGTAAAGCCGGTCTTACCGTTAGTAGGCTTCATTCACAAAGCTGATTTATAAGGGAGTATAAAGTTGCTGCCTATAAAATGATAGTTTAATGGGTGTCCACTCTCACCCATCGTTTCCTTGACTGGTGGAGGGTCGTTAGCTGAACAGGTTTGACAGGACATTTAAATTCTCATTAAAAGTATAATGAAATACTAAGTAACTAAACATTTATTAAATTCCCAATCTTAGTTACTTTAGGAAAAATGTGAAAATGGTGCTATTCCATGAAATTGCACTTTGCACCTTGTTAAGTCGTTAGTGGAGCGTGTGTGGTTAACCGGCACACTAATCTGGGATTGACAGTGCGTGGCAAAGGGTAGTTTGATGTTAATCATAGATTAATGGAGTGTGTGTGGTTAACCGGCACATTGATTAGGTAGTTTGCACCATTGGGTGTACCAAGCTAATTTGCATGGTTATTCACACCTTGTTTGTGATCCTTGACATCCCAATCACAAAATTGAAGGGCACAATCGAGATTTAAACATGCCATTGTAAAATTCAATGAATCTAAAAGGATCTAGGAATTTAAATCCATTTAAAACTTAATAATCAATTTCGTTTTTCATGGTGGAATTCGTAAATCATCATTTACCTACATTCAAATATTTTGCAATTGGATTACGGCATCCCTCTTCCGAATTGTAAAATATTGTGTTGGGTCCTAGCCTTAATATTTCATTTGGATGTTATATTAAGGACTTAAATCAACTAACCTGAATTTATCCCATTGTAGATGTCTAGTTCAGACTACTATGGTCTTCCCGAATCCTTTCTTCATAAAGATGATATTCCACAAGACAATCAAGGTGAAAGATTAATCCCTTCTTTGTGCTATAGTGGAACTTCACTTCCTCCACCTCCTCTAATTATTCTCCCTGGCCCACAAGTTTGAATACTTGAAAAGTTCAAGGTCACTCAGGCCCTACTTGCAATGAAACATCAAGATGGAAGGTCCGTGTGTACTCACGTCTTGGAGATGAAGTCACATATTGACAGGCTGAGAGTATTGGGTGTCGATGTCTCGAGGAAGTTGGTTATTGATTGAGTTCTTGAATCACTTCCTGAGTCATATAGTGAGTTCATTAAGGACTACTATGTGACAGACCACGATATGACCCTTATTGATCTTACCTATTTGCTTATTGCTGCTGAATCAACAATGATTTGGTGCACTGGAAAAGCAAATTTGATAGGAAGATCTACTTCTCAAACTTCCATGGGCATTGAAAATGGTAACACTGAAAGTCCAGAAAAGATTTCTCTTTCCAATGGAAAGGGATCATCCATAGTCAACCAAGTTGACCAAAGAGTAAATAGAAATGTTTCTGTTTCCATTTGAAGGAAAATTCGAAGCGAAGCTGCCCTGACTACCTGAAAGATCTGAGAGAAGGTAGAATCAAAAAGTTTGACTTTGCTTCGGATAAGTCTACTGTCTAACTCTATTAAGTTCCTAATTGTTGATTCTTAATACATGATGTGAAAAGGTTGCATTTTGATGTTTTGTAGGATCATGCAAAGGGAAGAAAGCTTAAAGAAAGAGTATGTTAAATCTGGTCATGAAGATGAATTTCAATCACATGGTTCAATGATCGGAATTTTGAGCTGCTGCTTAAGAGTTGTGATAGATTGCTTAAAAATTTGTAATAAAACAGTTTTCATTTGTAATTCAATTGTAAGGAAAAGTTTTTTCGTATTTTATAAATAAATAAAATTTTGTTTTTTATTTTATTATATCTCCTTGAAATGGCATTTGTGGAAATTGATGTTTGTATGTTTCTATGTTAGCAATATGAATTTGATTCTTTCATTTGTGGTAGTGTCAAGAATCTCCCAAATAATGAAAGATTTTCATCACCCAAGTTTTAGTTGAATAGAAACTTGGAATCATGCAACTTGTATTGTATGATGAATGAGAACTTGATCGTTGGGAAATTATGACTAATTCCTTGTTTAAATAAATATGTAAGTCAAGTGAAGGACTAGGGGATCGGGTACACTTGGTGTGTGTTGTCCAGGTCCACCACAAAGAACGATAAGACTATTCATCATGATTTACTAAAGTTTAGTAAATATGGTTATACTTACAAGTTTAAGTATAATTCTGAACATTGGAAAAGTTTCAATGTATGGCAGAACGAATGAGAATAATTAAATTAGGCAGAAAGATAAAAGTTTATTCAATATGAAAAGATGGGAGAGTACTTTAGTATCGTGATTTATGATCATCTTAATAATTATGGAAAAACCGTATCACAATTGATCCTCTAATGACATCTTAGTGCATTTGTATGGCTAAGAAGAGGAACCGTGAATTGTTGAAATGGTTAAATCAAGAAGATGAGTCATACTTCGTTCCAAAAACAAGTCTTAGAGTCATACACCAAGACTGTAACTTGAGTGACATATCTTAAATAGGTTTAGAACACTCATCAAATGTAGAGTAAAATGTTTCTTACTCTTTTACATTTGAAATTGGAAAGTTGTGATGCCTTGGTAAGGACAAAGACCAATTAAGACCAATTGTGTGAAGTGTTTATCTTGATAAGAATTCGCACTAACTATTGAATATTTGTTTGTCAAGGAATGATTCTTGACAAGAGAATCTTATATGTCAAGAGGTCATTGGGAGTCTTAAAGATCTTGAAACTTTTAAGAACTAATCAAGAAAAAAACCTATCGTTTATCACTAGCATACGACTTGAGGTTTGTAACCTATCGTGTTGACATATTCTTGTTGATGTGCCCATTCCAGTTAAAGTTGACTATGAATGTGAGTTCTATGAGTTCTCGATTGTTTGCATAAGGCAATGCACCTATATCAATGAAAGTTTCATTGATCAGTGAGGGTGATCTGCTGAACAACTTGGAAGACATCGTAGGCTCTTGTGCTACCAAGTGGCAAGAAATTAAGATTGAACAAGTTCACTCCATATGAGTTTAGGTTTGTCACTAACCTTATCTTATGATTATGTTATGACAAATTCACATGGATAGGAACACATACACCATTCATGGTTCGAATTTTGAGAAATGGCAAAGGTCTAAACATTTGAGACTTAGTGCTTTAAGTTCTAAAATTGTTTAGACACACGTATGAGTTATCTAAGGTAAGGTGTATGATTTTGAGAAGCATAGATAAAGTCTTATCGAAGCATCTCGTATCAGAAATCTAAACTTTGGTAAGAAAGTCAAAAAGTATTGATTTCTAGAAGTCCGACTTATTTCTAAGTACATGTCAAAGCTAGTGGGAGCATAAGTGCTATGCTAGTAAGATAATAATTATTATGTTAGTGGGAGCATAATCAATTATGGAGAATGTTGCAAGTTAGCAATGTTAATTATAGAAAATAAAAGTTTCAAATTGCAAAGTTGCAGGGTTTGAAAAATTGTTTTGCTATAATTAAGGGAGAGGAATGCATACTTCATTTCAAATCTAAAAGCTTATATTATGAGAATTTAATCAAATTTAGTTATGCTTCACGGTTGTGTTAATTGCGTTTTCAAAATTAGACTATGATTACGACATCCCTTTTCATAACTCGAATTATGAGAACATGAAAAATAGAAATATTGTCGCAAAAGACTGGTCACATATCATGTCTTTATGTGAGATATCATAAATCATGTCCAATATGTTTCGGATATAGGATCGATTACATGTGCTATAATATTTATCTGTTCTAAATTTTCCAAATGCCTAGGGCATTAAAAAGGAAAAAGGACTAGAACCGGATATGAAGAAAGTGGTTAACAAACTTTAAGGACAATCTAAGGTTCGCCAAGGATTGGTCGCTTGTAGTTGGAAGTATAAAAATGGATGGACCATATTGACACATTCTGAAAAGAGGCAACTCTTGTTCAGAAATGATAGTCAAAATGGGAATATGGAAATGTTTCCATAAGTGGAAGCTATTCTTTAAATCTGTGTAAGATCAGGAAACTTAATGCAAGAATGATGTTCAAAGGAATGTACTTTGAATTTGAGACTTCGTTTTCATGGAATTGCTCTCCATTGGAATACTTTGTAATGTTTGTTGCCAAGTCTCTGTGACTTTTGTGCATAGTCATTACAAGAGGATCATTGCATATAAGTTTAGAATCTAACATATTACAATAAATGGAAAGAATTTGATATTCTTACATTTATGGTAAGGATTTGGAATTGTGAAATGAGCATCATTGAAATGTTGTTAATTGATCTATTTCACAACGTAAGAATCATAGATAAACATAGTGTGCATGCTTGGAGCATGGGAAAACTATTGTTTTAATTCAAGTATTAAGTTGATTATTCGAAACATTATAAATGAATAATGAGTAATCAATATGGCACTCAAAAGTTTTGGGGCATATAGGTTTAGTATTATTCTAGTGTTTCACTTTTCATGTTTTGACTTCCCGAATAACAAGGTTATTCAAACCATCCACAGTCGATCATACTTTGGAAGTAGGTATTGAGGCTAGACTGTCATGAATGGGTCTGTAGTTTGTCTAAGTGTTTTAGATATAGCTATAATGTTCATGAGTACTCCTGGAATAATATTCGAGTATTGGACTCAACCCACGCTCATCTGAATCACTTCATGAATTTTATCACGAGTGATTATGAGATGATAATATTTTATATTCTTGAAACGAAGGCATGTGAGTTGTAGTTGCGAGTCGATTGCACATTGACATATGTAAACGCACTAGTAACTTGGTGTTATAAAACATATTGTTGTGTGTAAGTTGATGAGTAAGTACAAGCAAGCATTTGAGTCGAAGTTTATCCATTCCTTTTACCCCATATGGATAAAAGCAATATCTGTGGGCCCCTCGATGATTTAGTGATGACACCCCTAAGTGCTTGGCCAAGCCTGGACTGATTTGATTTGTTCAGTTAGTTGGTCCTCATAAATCGGAAATCAGGAAACAACAGATGGACAGAGAGAATGATTATAATCCTTGTATCAGTCCATATGATATCTAGAATGGAGGAATATATGATCCCTTATCTAATGGACAGATCATTGACTAGGTTAGAGTTCGACAACGACTTTTAAGAGCTACGATTTCTAGTCGGGTTATGGAATCACACTTATAATAATAGTTATTAGACTTATACAAGTGGGAGACTGTTGGATTAGGTGTCTAAACCCATAACTATAATTGGTATGTACTTGACTCGAGAGTAGCATGGTCCATTCGGGTTGCATATCACCAGGACAATTTGATAGGATGGACTTTTAAGAAGAGGTTATTTATGATTTGTTAATATATTATAAGTTCTCATATATTAATATGAAATTATATTATTTAATTGGTAATGATCAAGAATTAATTTGGAATTAATTTTGTGATAAAAAGAGACTAATTAAATATATGGGGATTGATTTGGTAAATCATTCATTCTTATGGTGTGGGCCAATGATCCATGATTTTTTAGGTTGGGCTAAACCAATGTTACAACCCATGGATGATCCATGGGGGTTTAAACCCATGGAGCCTAAGGAATATGGAAGGTCATACACATTAGGGTTTACATGGGGTAACCTTAATCTTGCCACATTATATAAGAAGCCCTTAGCATCCAAAACTGACTACTAGATACACTAGTGATCCTTGGAGTTCCATGAACCGATTTTGAGTGTAAGAAACTCTCTCAAAATTCATCATTTGTCCTAGGTGTATTGTGATTCCATTTAAGGCATTCATACTATTGGTGCTAAGTTCTTAAAGGCCAAACACAACAAGTTCTACAAGCTACATAAAGAGGTAAACTCCTAACCAATATTTTATGTTGTTTAAGTCATTTGTATGCTAGTTGTAGGCTTAATGCTTTGGAAACAATATTACATGTATAATTAGAGAAAACATAGATCCAAATCTTTTGGGGTTGTATGTACACCATAGGATGTTGTAGTATACCAAAACCCAAAAGTAGTGATATGTTAGATCTGTATTTTGATATATCGGATGTTGCTATTTTGTAGTGATCTATAGATATGCGTGTTTATCTGATGAATGGTTATATGATTATCTATATGATGAATATATGTTATTTGTTATGCATAATTCGACATGGTATGGTGGGGTTGAGACTGTGCTGCTTTATGTTGTCAGACAATAGACCGGGGCATTCCAACCAAAAGGTTGTGGACGGTGCATTCCAACCGAAAGGTTGTGGGCCGACGGTAATCCGACTGAAAGTTTGTGTACCTAACCTCTCATATATCCCCTTAACTCTCACTCTCTCAATCTCACCCTTGGAACTCAGCCACCCACCACCATAACCACCAGATCACAGCCGTGAACCACCATGAAAAAAATCATACGATTCCAAGAAAAGATAGAAAAAGATTTTATTGAAAGTAATTGTTTATTGTTTTGATTCCAAATTTTATCAAAATTTAATGGATAATTATAACCAGAATTCATGTAACTCACCACTTTCTTCTCCCTTTCAGATCTTCATTTGCAATATTTTTCGTCAGAAAGGTAACTAATTTGCAACTAGTGGGATTATGCACAACCTTTATCATGTTAATGCCTTTGTCTTCATCATCATCCCTTATAACCCGAATTCAAGGGATGATCTCATGCTGGAACTTCCACCCATACCTCTAAGGAAGAACTCAACTTTAAGTTTCTATTTTGTTCCTTTTCCCTTCGTCTTTCTCCGCAGTAACCCACACTCTAGATTTCGATTTCAATCTTGTTCCCCAACTCCATATTTTGAAACCCTGAACTAAACTCAAACCGACCTCTAAAGATGAAAACTCACCACTCCTCTACGTCCTGCGACTCTACTGAAACAAAAATCAAAACCTGGTGAAACTGATTTTAGTGGTAGAAAGAATCTAGAGACAAATTGAAGTTTTCATCTCCAGAAATCGATTTGATTGTGGACAAAAAATTACAGATCTATAGTGACGATCAGGTTGCAACGATGGTGAAGAGGAGGGTACAGATTGAAGGTAGTGAAGAATAAAATGGTGGTGAATAGGAAGGTGCATATCGCCAGAGGTGGCTATTCGGTTATACAGGGCGACGACGTTTTGGTTATGGTGGTGGTCTTGATTATGATGGTGGATGTCATGGTGTTTGAATTGGGGAGTGCATATAGGGGTAGGGGTAGTAGTTAATAAACAATAAAAAATCTGAAAAAGAAAATACAAAGGGCAAGATAGTCTTTTAATCTCTATAAGAGACTAAAAACACAACAAAATGATATGCTAGGGAAGGTTTAAGTGCCAAAGAAATGTTAGGGAACAAACGTGAAATCTTTGTTAACCACATATATTGTTTTAGTAATTTGTTCTGATAAGAAAAGAAAAAATTAAATATATCCGTAAAAAAAATAAAGTTTGGTGGAGTTGCAAACATGGAAACTAAGTGGGTGTTTGACATAGCTTATTAGTTTTTTTTAGCTTTTTAAAAAGCTAGTAAGCTAAAGAAGTGTTCGTTTATTTGAAAAAACACTTTTTAAAACAACTTTTCGGATGAGAAAAAAAGTAAAGTTTTTAAGAAGCTGGAAAATCGTAGCTTTTTAGGGTTTTAACCATTTTACTCTTAGAAAGTAGTTTTTCTTATCCAAACACTTTTTAAAATCAGATTTTCCTAAAAGTCATAACCTAATTAGCACTTTAAAAAAAACACTTTTGTGCTAAAAAAACTTAACCCAAACAAGCCCTAATTCGTAATTCGTATATGGTATGATTAACATTCGACAAAACTACAAAAATGGTCATTGTGTATTTTTTCTAAGGGTTGATCCAAACCTCGATTTTTTTTTGAGCAAGTTTTATTTATTTATTTATTTATTTATTTATTTATTTATTTATTTATTTTTGGGTTTTGGTCTCTCAGAAAACTAAAAAGACTAAAATGCTCTATTATTATTATTTTTACATTTTTTAATACTTATTTTTATACTTTTTTAATTAAAAAACATTAGAGGACCCACCTCTCTCTCTCTCTCTCTATATATATATATATATATATATATATATATATAGAGAGAGAGAGAGAGAGAGAGATCATCAACATTTATCTTTACGACTCAAAACTCAAAACCATTTGAGCTTCATTCCATCCCTTAAACACTAATACATATCAATTGATCCCTCGCATTCCTACACTCTTTCAATCAGATCCAAAAATCTATTTCTCCATTCCTTCTCACATCTCACTCGTTGTCATTCTCAATCATCCCATTTCACTCCGATTTGGGATGAATGGAGAGAAGGAGTGTGGTTTCTTATAAGAGCACACTCATTTGAGAAATTAGACCCATTAATTGCTCCTGATGAATCTTTACAAGCTATTTTTTCAAATTTTTCTGTAGTGCCTTGCTTGAGCCCTTTCATTATCATGATTTCTCTAGGTTATCTTCATCATTATCGGTTGTTGCCACTGTAAAGGACACAAGTAGGACGAACATGGAAGAGGATAATGACGTCACCCAAGTGGAGAGCCTGTCAGATTTATACAACGAGCTTGTTAGATTTCGGCGACTTGGGAGCCCTAATTCGACAAGTTTCTCAAAATATTTCTCATTATAAATTGTTAATTTGAATATGGGTTCGATTAGAGGTGGTTTGGATTTTGTTGTATTGTCGAATGATGAATTTGGGTGTTCCTACCAGTGTTGTTGTTGTTGACTTGGATACTCTAATGGGAATCATGTGGGTTTCGATTCTGAATTCATTTTATTCCATTACTCTTCCATATTCAATCTAGTGAAAGAACTGATGTTTCATTCGATTTTAGGCAGTTATGAGCTGTGAATTTTCATTTGGAATGTGTTTCACGACTTCAATAATAATCTTCAAATTTGAATTGAATCTATTATGATTTCGATACTATTGATTTGTTGTAGATAAAAGGGAGATTTCCACATTGAAAATCCTAGGGATGAGCATCGGAACCGACCCGGGAACCGAACTTGGTGGAAAATAGGAACCGAACCAGACCGTCGGTTCTATTGGTTCCAGTTCCTACCGATTCTTGTCGGGTCTTCAATGTTGGAACCGATCCTCGAGATATAGCAACATATTTTGACAAATATTTCGGTTACGGTTTTTGTTTTTGCCAGTTCTGGTTCCTACCGGTTCCCGGTTCCAAAAATCCACAAGAACAACGTCTCGGTCCCGGCCCGATTATTTCTATTTCATCTGAGATTACACGCAACATCCTTGATTAAACTCTTGTGATCTTTGGCACAGTCAAGGAGGTTATTTTGGAGATTCTTGATGAGAGATTGAGTGCCTTTTGCGCTGAGATTATGGCTTTTATCGGGATGCGCCCTCTGACCTTTAGGAAGTTTCGGGCATGTGGAACGCCATAATATAATGGGGATGGGACCCCATTGTGAGAAGTAGGTGGTTTGTAGATGTTGCCAATGCCTTCCGTACTAGGCGCTCTCCCGAGGGGGACAAGGTCTGACAAGCTTCCTTACTCCTGAAGGATAAGGTTTGTGATTGGTGGGAGGAGGTAGGGCATGATGTAGGAGGTGATGATATTGATTTGATGACCAGGAGTGATTTCTTGACCAGGTTCCGAGCCGAGTTTGCACCGGTAATCGAGGTGCAACAACTAGCGCGAGAGTTTCAGGATCTCCATTAGACTACCGAGACGGTGACAGAGATCACCGCTATATTCAGGGAGAGGAACTTCTGGTTCAGCCGTACATGGCGGACGAGGAGATGAAGAAGGCCCGGTACCACGAGATGCTGAGGAGTGATATTCGGAAGTTTGTTAGGTAATCCAGCTGTAAGACACTAGAAGACATGACAGCGAGGGCTAGGGAGAGGGAAATTGTCTTGGAGATGAAGAGAAAGAGGAAGCCATATTCTGCTGCGAGTGTTCAGGGTTCGGGTAAGAGGCCCAAGGTATCTGATTCTTGACCGAGAGGCCAACATGGCCATAGACGCTATGCCAAGTGTGGCAAGTCGCACGAGGGAACGTGCAGGGGGTTGGTTCTAGATGCTTCAAGTGCCGCCAGATTGGTCACATCAGCAGAGATTGTAGTGCTACCATCCCCATCCCTCCAGTATCTGATCTGATTTGCTTTCAGTGCAATCAGAGGGGCCACAAGAAGGCCTATTGTCCGAGTTTGGCTGCGGCAGGACCAGTGCCAGCATTCGCACCTGCAACATTGAGGATTATCGACGACCATCAGGGTAGACAGATGCGCTAACGATGAAGAGCAGGGCATTCCAGTTGACAGTGGATGTGTGATTTGCCGATTCTGACTTTGCCAGAGGGTGTCGATGATTTTGTGGTCTATTTTGACGCATCGATCATGGGTTTGGGTGCAGTTTTGATGTAGTGGGATCGCGTGATCGCATACGCTTCGAGGAAATTGAAGCCTCATGAGGCGAATTATCCGACACATGATTTAGAGTTAGGGGCTGTGGTTTTTGCCCTCAAGATTTGGCGGCATTACCTCTATGGAGTTCGTTGTACTATTTACACGAACCACAAGAGGCTGATGTATTTGATGGATCTGCCAAACTATAATATGAGGTAGCATCGTTGGTTGGATGTGGTGAAGGATTATGATTGTGAGATCTTATACCACCCGGGGAAGGCCAATGTGGTGGTCGATGCTCTCAATCGTTAGGTGGCCGCGGATCCAGTTCTTGGTATATACCTGAGGATGATAGTGATTACTCTGTTGTTGGAATGGATTAAGGATGCGTAGGTTGAGGCTATGAAGGAAGAGTGCCGAAAGTGTGAGTGGATAATGGGTCAGGTGGCTTTTTTCCATTATGATAGGTGGGAATTGTTGACTTTTCATTGGAGGGTTTGGATTCCATATTGGTTTGGGGTGCGCCAGGTTTTGATTAAGGAGGCTCACAAGTCGATATTCTCCATTCATCCCGGGGCGAGGAAGATGTATAGGGATCTTCACCCTGATTACTGGTGACCCTTCATGAAGCGGGATATAACATGGTTTGTGGAGTGGTGCTTGAATTGTAGAAAATTCAAGGCAACGCATCAGCAGCCTCACGACAAGATGCAGTCGTTGGAAATTCCTATATGGAAATAGGAAGACATCATGATAGATTTTATCACGAAGCTTCTCAGGACAACATGCATAGTGGATTCTATTTGGGTCATTATGGATCGATTGACTAAGAGCATGCACTTCATCCCGATCCAGGAGTGTATTTCTGCGGAGAATCTACCCGAGATTTATGTTCATGAGGTGGTAGCATGTCATGGGGTGCCAGTGTCGGTGGTCTCCGACCAGGATGTTCGTTTTACTTCCAGGTTTTAAAGCAGTTTCATGATGAGATGGGTACTCATCTCCATTTCAGTATAACTTTTCATCCACAGACTGATGGACGGAGTGAGCGGATGATTCAGAATCTTGAGAATATGTTGCATGTGTGCATATTAGATTTTGGCTAGAGTTGGGATACGTATCTTCCGTTAACGGAATTTTTGTATAACAACAACTATCATGCTAGCATTGATCAAACTCCTTTCGAGATGCTCTATGGGAGGAAATGTAGGACCTCGATTTGTTGGGTCAAGGTCGGTCAGTGAGTTATCGGGAGTACCGAGGTGGTACTCAATACTACCGAGATGATTCAGCAGGTTTGGAGCAGGCTCCAGATAACCTAGAGTCAGTAGAAGATCTATGCTAACAAGCACTGGTCATATTTGTAGTTTCATGTAAGGGCTAAAATGTTGTAATAAGTCGAAGAGTCAGTTTATTTGTTACGAAGAATCTTGTGTCTTCATATGTATGGGTCTTCGTGTATATAATTATTTTACTAAGGCGTTATAAAGTGAAGGCTTAACGTTTAATCCTTAGTATTTTTGTTATGCTTTTATTCTCCTATAAATAGGGGTAGTACTAGTGATATGGTAGATGACTTTTACACATAGTTTTACAGTTTATTCATTGTATTCTGTAAACTGAAAGGCATAATATGAGCTGATCAAAGATTCTATTTACTCTCGTGTTCATCGTTTCAATACTTTACTCAATTACTTCTAGAATTACATTCAAACTTGATTCCAAATCTCTACAATTGGTATCAGAGCAGGAATCCTTTCTGTGATCTGTTTTTCATATGTTCAAAAAGGTTTTTGAGTCTACTGTTTGATTCAAAAAGTTTCCGTTCTTTTTGTGTGTGGAAAATACTTCTTGATCTAGGTCTAGGATTTGATTCTGCGGAAAATTTTGTGAATTGTTTGTTTGTAGTGTGATTCTAATCTGAAATATACAATTTGATTTCAAATTCTCTAAGTTTTCATAATATTCTTGAGTTTTTGTTCCGTACAACAATAGCGACATTCAATCTTAACTCCATGACATCATTTTCTCATTTACTTGGATCATCCACAAAGATTCTGATGCTAATTCCAGAATATTACGATCAGTGGGCAGATCGTATGCAAGACTACTTGAATGGATTGGATGAAGAACTATGGAATTGCATTTCAGGAGAAATCAATCCACCTGCAAGAGTTCAACCAATCGGTGCGTCTTCAAGCAGTTCGGAGGTTGATAATCAATCTAATCGTTTGAAACATCTAGAAAAGAGGTGCATGAGGGAATTAAGAGGTGCTTTGCCTCCTGTTGTGTACGATTATGTCAGGACTTGCACAACAGCTAAAGAAATCTAGAACAATTTCAAAGACAAATTTCAAGGCAGTGAAAAGACGAAGATCACTTCGGTGAAACAATGTTTAGTGGAAGTCAAGGATTTCAAACAGAAGGAGTCTGAATCCATTGAAGTTTACTATGATCGGTTCAACGAGTTAATCTACCGTTGTAATCGTTATGGTATCACAAGGTCATCAATGGAGTTCAACTTGATATTTGTAATGGGACTTCGAAAGGAATGGAGAAGTGTAAGTATGATGGTGAAAAATCAGCAGAGTTTTGATACTTAAACTTTAAATGACTTGTACAATCAATTGAAATCTCATGAAAATGAGGTTAATGAAATAGCTGAGGAAGCTATGGCAAGTCTTGGTGGTCCATTGGCACTAATTTCGAAGGTTTCAGAAAAAGAAAGTGAAAAATCGAAGTCTAATGAAGAAGAATGTTTTCTGATGAATTCTGATGATGAGGCTGTTGCATTTTACTCAAACAATAGAGTAAAGAAATTTTTTAAGAAACCTTTTAATACAAAGAACAAGTCATCAGATTCGAAGCGAAATTATGAGAAAAAAAGTAGAATGGATGAAAAGGTGAAGTAAGAAAAGAAGGATTCGAAGAGCGAAGAGGAGAAAATGGAAAAGAAGTTAAAGGGTGACACTGGTATTAATTGCCACTATTGCAATGGTGCTAATCACTTCGCAATAGATTGTTTGTGAAGAAAGAAGGAAGAAAAGAAAAATAAAACAAAGGATGAAGCTTATTATACTGAGAAGTTGGAGGAAGTGAAGTCAAAAGCAAAGAATCTGTCTCTGGTGGCTCATGGAGAAAATGAATCAGATGGTACATATCAAATATGGTCTTCAGGATCTGACGATGAAGAGATGAAGAATCCATCACATGGAGCCATGTTTGCAAAGGTTGAAGAGGATTCAGATGAAGAGCAGACTTACGAAGTGCATGGGCAGTGCTTCGTATCGAAGTCTACTGACAGGTCGCCTATGACAATGAAGGTACGTAACATTCTTGAATCTTTTAATATTCCAGTTTCCGCATATAATGCTGAATTAGTATCATTTGATGAAACTGTTACTTACTTTGATTCACTTGTCGTGTCTGCTAGCAATGAAGCGAAAAAGTTAAATGATCAATTACTAGATACAAAAAAGAAGTTAGATTCAAAAGTCACTAGGATTGATTATCTAGAATTGCAAGTTTCAAATATAATGGTAGATAGGGAGAGTTTAGCTAAAGAAATAAATTTTTTATTAGCACAGTGTAATATTTTTTGTAATTTTGCAAAAAGTCTCTATGGAAAATTAACTGAATTGCATCATTCTAGTGAGATTAGTAAGGAACAACATAGAAAGTTGTTACCATTTTTAGCTTATGACATAGCTAAGGTAGATAGTATTTCATATGATTGTGAAAAAGAAATATCTGATTTTAACAAAGTTCCAGATGATAGGTATAGATATGGAATTGCAAAAGTCGAAGATTATCTTGATGCTGATGATTTAATAAAAATTGTGAATGAGACCTTAACTAAATTAGAACAAATTCGAATTTTGAAAAAGATTGAGAATTCTACATCTAATTCTCAATCTAATTTTGCTGATATTAAAGATAATTCTAATAATATTAGTGAAATTAGTGATTTAGAGGATGTAGATTGTTCTCAATTGTCTGTAATAAATGTTGCAACTTCTTTTAAAGGGAAAGAAAAATGTGAAGAATTATTGGTAAAAATTGACACTGATCAACTCTTAACTTTGAAATTTTGTGATATGGATTTTGTGGAAATACATGATAGTCAAACAGATGATAGTGATAATGACGAAGAAAACAAAAATTCGAAGACAAACGAAAGTTTGAAAGAAGTTGAGATTCCTCGAGTGGTTGTTGATCAGGTTTATATGGATTCACAAGAGTTTGAGAAAATTCTTAGTGAAAAAGGTGTTCATTATCTTGAATCAAATACCGTGGTTTATCCAATCTTCGAATGCACTGATGATATTGTGTTTCCAAACCAAGTCTTCGTAACAACAAGCAATGTTGAAAATATAAAGCCTGAATTCAAAAAGTTGGTAGAGTAGGACAATAAGAAAACTTCTGATGAAGGTTTCTTTTCAAATCAAAGCATGGTTGAAAACAATCTAACAAAGAATTCATATACATTTCAACGTCAAAAACCAAAAAGAATATGGATTGAAAAGTCGAAAGTTGCAAAGAAGATAGTTAACACAACTGAAAATGAGTTACCAAAGAACGAAGGTGTTAAACCAGTGATTAAAGAGGTTAACAAAGCAATAAAATTGAATTCAAAGGAGTTTAAAGATCAAGTTGAAAAATTCTCAAAAGAAAATAACATTTCTAAAAGAAAAGCAAGAACAACAATTTTTTGGCAAACCATTGAATCATTAAATAAGAAATCAATAAATTTTTCAAAAGAAGAAAAAGTTTTTAAAGGAAAAATCAAAAAGTCAAGTTTTTAAAAAGAAAAATGTTTCGTTTTCAAATAATCAAACAAAAACAACACTTCCAAGAAAAAGTTTTCAGAAAAAAGTTGAAAAACAAATTTCAAAATCACAAATAAATACGTCTTATCATGAGTCATATCTATCGAAACCAAAAGTGGATTATGTTCCAATTTCAGCAAATTGTTATAATCTTCCGAAGAAACAAGCTGACAAAGCCTCAAATGCAAAAGGTATAACAACTAAAAGACATATTGATCATTGGTTGGAAGGAAAAGGAAAAATATATCAATCAAGCAAGTTTTCGAAAGAATAAATACATGAGGCATACAAAAAGTATGTAAATCCTTCAATGAATGGCAGTTTATCATCCAAGGAATCAAATATTTCAGTTAAAGTTTGGAAGCCAGTCACCAAAGCGAAAATTGTCATATCACAAACTCAAAATGCAAAGGGTACAGTCAGTGAAAATTTGAAAACAATAAAAACTCATATATCTGACCCTTTGAATGAAGATGTTAAATTTGTTGACAATCTCAAAACTAGAGTTTATGATTGGGTTAATGGTTGTACATTAAAATTAAAAAAGACACCTAATATAAATGGACCCAACAAGTCTTGGGTACCTAAATTCTTTCAATAATCGCAGGTACTTCGTGATGAGCAATATGATGACAAATGGTATATTGATAGCGGTTGCTCACGTCACATGGTGGGAGATATGGTTCTCCTGAAGGTGTCATCTTGGAAATGTGTCATCCGGTTCAGGAAGCGGGGCAAGATGGGCCCCAAATATACCAGTCCCTTTAAGGTTTTAGGTCGGGTAGGCTGGGTTGCGTATCGTCTAGATCTTCCACCAGAGCTTGGTCAGATTTGTAGCACATTCCATGTCTCTCAGCTATGGAAGTGTTTGGTGGATGATTCTGCAGTTGTACCCTTGGAGGATATTCAAGTGGATTATCGCCTGAATTATGTTGAGAAACCAGTGGTGATATTAGATCAGAAGAAAAAACCTTGAGGAACAATGTAGTGGAGCCAGTAAAGGTGCAGTGGTTGCATTGCAAGGGATCAAAGTGGACTTGGGAGCACGAGGAGGAGATGGGGGAGCATTACCCAGGATTGTTCGAGACAACGGACTTCGAGGACGAAGTCTGATTCAAGTGGGGGAGAATTGTAATGCCTGGTTTCTAGTATGATTTTATTTCAAATTATTGCGTTTTCCTAGAGGACTTGTCGAGTTGGAAGCCTCAAATCAACATGTTGAAGTTGTTTTGGCCACACAGTTTAATGAGTCAACTCGATGTTGAGGTGCCTCACCTCGGCGAGTTGGCAGCAGGGGAGGAAACCCTAATTTTAGGGTTTTACACCCTATTTAAACACCTTAAGTCCCAGGTGTTGGCCTCATTTCCAGCCTCCATATCCACTAACCCTAATCTCGAAACCCTAGAGCCTCCTTGACTGATTGTGGGTATGTTTTGGTGTGTTTCAAGCTCAGTGAAGGAACAGAAGCTTAGGACAAGGTGATGATTCAAGTAGGAGCCTTCCAATCTTGATTCTTTGCACCATTTCCATCATATTTTGGGTATAAAGTTCCAACCTTGCTTAATATTTAATTAGATCTCGTTTTGGGACAGTTTAGATGCTTTTAGCCATGTTTGGGTGGTTGATGGGGTTGTAGGACGTCCTAAGTGTTATTCTTTTGGATCTATGATCCTCATGAGCTCTTGTGGCATAAAGGTGCCAACTTTATGTTCTTAAGGGCTCCATGCATTCATTAAGTCTATCTAATGGATTCTTTTGAGCATTTAAGCTTCTTCTAAGCATGCTTGAAGGTAGAGTTGGAAACTTTACATGGTCTTTCAGCTTTTAGGACCAGATCTATAGTTTGGGGTTATACATTTGGTGATTTAGTGCTTAATGATTAAGTCTTTACCCTTTTAAGCCTAGGGTTTGGGTTTTGAATCCATTTTGGTGGTTCTTAGGGGTAAAGTTGGAAACTTTACCCTTCTTGAGGCAATTTCAGTTAAGATCCGAGTCATGAAGCCCTTAGTTTAGTTAAGGACGACTTAATGGATTAAGATGTTGGAATTTTTGGCGAACTCGACGATTTTATGGAGGAACTCGGCGAGTTGGATCGGTTTCCCCCAACTTTGCAGACTGATGGATAAACTCGGCGAGTTTATGGATGAACTCGGCGAGTTGGATCAATTCGGATTGTTGACTTTAACTTTGACTTTAGTCTTTGACCAAGTTTGACATATAAGGGGATTCTGGGAATTTTGTGTTGAACTTAAGGAAATCTTTTATGTTTAGGGGTTGAGTAGAGTCAATATTCGGAGCTGGGATCCGTTCAGCTACCTTTCTGTATTTAAGGTGAGTTTCCTTACCAGGTTTAGCGGGTCGAAGGCACCAAGGCCGACCCATGTTTATATTATGTTGTTAGTGTGCTAGTTGTCTTTATGACTCTTGCACGTGCTTGTGTTTATATGTCTTTTGGGCTAAGGCCTGATGCCGGGCGGGGCCTGATGGATATCTTTATGTTATGTATCTATGTGATTATTGCATGCGTATGTTTTATTTTGATATATGTTATTATATGTTGGGTGAGACCCGTTTTATCAAGCTTAGCTCGATGCCGGGCAGGGCCCACTATATGTTTATTGTATGTTTGGTATGTGGTATTTTGGGGGAACTCACTAAGCTTTGTGCTTACGATTTTTAATTTATGCTTAAGATACTTCCGGTTGTAAAGGGAAGAGCTCGGGATGACTGCATTGCACACACACCATTGAGAATCTGCTATGATGTTTTACTCTGATTTATGACAGATTGATACATTGGTTTTATTCATGTATTTGGATGTTATGGGAAAATATTATTTTATTTATTATTAAATTGAAGCTGTTGGGACCATATTTTTGGATGTTTCATCATATGTTTTTGTTTTTAGGTGCAAGTTGTGGAGAGGGAAAGATGATGATAGGTGATTCATAACGAAGATGATGAATAGTGGAGCCCTAAATCATGTAATGTGTGTGTGTGAGAGAGAGAGGGTGGACCCTTTGTATATATAATAATTATAAAATATTTAAGAAAATGATAGAAAAATAGAAAATAAATACCCTAAGGGTATTAAAGTCATTTTAATTTACTCAGGGGCTAAATCTGCAACGAAACTAACTCAAAAGGACCATGAAACCAAAACAGTTGAGGTTTGGACTAAACCTCAGAAAATATGCATACCATAGGGAACATTTTTGTAGTTTTGTCTTAATATTCACATGAAAGTAAGAGCATCGATAATGAGAGTTGTATGAGAGCTTAATAGAATAAATTTGAATATAATATAAATGAGAGAGAGTGTAGAGTTGAATGATCATTCAACCCTTTAATAGAATTGTAATGAAAATTTATGAGTTTTTTTACCGGATGAAGTATTTTCTCCTACTTGACTCTTCATACAACTCTTTATAGGTTTAATCCATAGAAGATGACCTAAATAAATTTTTTTATTTAAATAACAAGAATGACTTTTATTAGCTAGGAGTTTTTGACTAGAATGGTGTTTTTCAAAAACATATTTACCATATAGGTGTTGTTTTGAAAATATTTCCCATTTAGGATTAAACTCACATACAAAGTCAAAATTAGATGCCAAATGAAAAGAAAAATAGAACGCCTCCTAACCACGTCGTCTACGTCCCTGCGTTCTGACCGGCTTCACATCGTCTACTTCGATTCTGACCATGGTTATGCCGGCGAGTCCACCTCCGCCAGAGCAGACTCCAGCGAGTCCACTTCCGCCAGAGCAGACTCCAGCGAGTCCTATCCATCAGAACATACATAGTCTTCTTCAGCTTTCAACCCCCAAGTCCCTAATGTTCGTAAGTTTCATTTTCGACTTCAATCCATTCCTTCTACATTCTTAATTTTTTTTTTTATGAAACCACCAGAATCATTTTCTACCTAATGAACATTGTTGTTGTAAGAAGAACTTGCAAACAACCCGTCTTCAACATCTTTGATAGCATGAAGAAGCTCTGTATGAACTAATTAACAAAATAATAACGATGATATTAATATCATCATAACTAATTGACTCAGTTGTGTATTGTTTTTGGCTTTTTGCTTTTAGATTGGTGATTCAAGTTGTAATGTGAACTATCACAACCTCTAATTCATAAGTTGTGAGCTCCTATCTTTATAGCAATACCAATTCCGATACTAATTTATAACATTCATTGACCTCAAATAATTTTCTACCGATCATTAATAGTAATGAACGGTTTTGGAACAAAAAATTCATATGATATATTTATAGATTAAAATATCGAGCATAACTCAAGTTAAACAATTCAACAAAAACTCACGCTAAAAAGACCGACATGATGGTGTTTATAAAGAAATTGATAAATGTTAATGGTAAATGTTTAAAATAGTAAAAAAAAAATTATATTAAAAAAGACAGTAAAGATATTAAGAAAACTGAAGCTTTAATTTTTTTTTTTTCAAAAATTACACCTAATAGTAAATATTTTTTAAACTATACGTATAATAAAATTTTCAAAGTACTATTTTGGTCAAAAACTAGGACTCTGAGCCAGGACTTATGAGGTATAAGAACAGGAAAAGAAAACAACTGAAAATAAAGAACATATAAAAATAAAGAACAGAAAAAAATCGTCAGCTTTAAATTCTGCTATATAATAGTATGAGATTATTTATGGCATTAGATTGTAGTAAAAAAAACCAGTTACATATTATATTAATTATTCATATATTTACTAAACGGGTTTAAACTTTAAAAGATAAAATAATGCATACATTAAAAGGTCAGCTAGAATAACTTTTACTTTTTTTTTTTTTTTTTTTTTTTTACGAATATATTAGAGAAATAACACACAACTAGCACACATGCGTTCATATATTTATCTCTACAACATTTTTGATGTGACACAAAAAAAGATTGTATGTTGGTTGATTTTATACATCAATCCATTATTCACTCATACCATTTTTCATTTCCAACATATGAAAACCGTGTCTCTCTATAGCAACATTTTACTTATGTCTATAGACTATAATCTTCCTAGTTCCTTGTTTCTTACTTTCTTATGAACATACATGTTATTTATTTTTTCTCATATAGTTTGATATTTACTTTACTATATTATAAACTAGATGTAAAACCTTATATTATACGAGTTGATTAAAAAAATAAAATATTAAAATGTAAATAATAAATATTTTTTAAAATAAAATTTTGAAATAAGAAATTTTTTTTTTGAAATAAGAAACATATTAATTACAACTTAGTATAATATTTATTACATTTGATAATTTATATATAAGTATAAAATATTATGTGGTTTTTTAATTTTAAAAATTGAAAAAAATATAGATATTATTTATTTAAAAAAATCACAAACTAACAATGACAAAACTTCAAAAATGATCCCTATGGTTTCCAAAAATCTGAAGTTTAGTCCTTAATTTACAAAAACCTCACAGATCATCCCTGTGGTTTGAAAACCTTTAACATATGGTCATTTTCGCTAACTCCGTTAACTTTTGTCCGTTAAGTAAAGGACATTTCTGTCTTTTCACTATCACAGGGACCATTTATGAAGTTTTGCCTTATTTTTTTAAAAAAATTATTTAATATTAAAGGTCTCTCTCTCTCTCTCTCTCTCTCTCTCTCTCTCAAGAACTTACGATTCCACATGGTGGCACCACCTTCCACCATAAAACCGCCACTGCCATCACCTCCTTCCCCACCGAAAACCACAACCCAACCATCCATCTTCCATCCCGTTTGATCACTCAAACCCACCCTCAAACACCACCACTTACTGACTTCCATTCACGTTTTTCTACTGTCCTTCCCCTTTTCTTTCACTACCGAGAAACACCACCACCCCCAAGGGTGTTGTTGTTGTTGTAACCACTGGGAACCACCCTAGTTCTCCCTCTTTTGCCACTAATCAGAGCAAGATGTCAGACAACACCCAAGACCACCTTTCCTCGTCACACTCTATCGTTTCTCACTTCACTGGTGAAGAGGACCACCACAGCCGATGATACCAGCTTCTTTGATTCCTCCTGTCATAACCCACCACCACCAGATATCCCGACATCGATACTGTTTTCCCTTTTGTTTCCTCCCACCGTGTGCTGTCGGATAGAAGAGAGACGTGGCATTCGGAGCCGCCGCTATCACTACCGCCACCCTCCTTCCATCGCTGACCAACTTCATTATCGTCATTGCTGTTGAAAGTCCGACCACCACCATTTTCCTGCCATTGTGAGTAAATTGGTCACCACCACTTTTGTTTTTTTAGTCGATTGTTTCCCTTGTTCGTAAGTTAGCTGAGATCGAAGTAACAAATAGGTATCATCTTCAATTTCGTATTTCCCCCTTATGCATGATCTTTTTATTTGCTGAACTGGATGTACGAGGGGAAGGTTTAATTTGCATGCTCTCAATATTTGATAGTTTAATAATTGGGTTGGAAAGTGGGGAAGATAAACCATGCACTGAAGGTGTTCGACGAATTGCTTGAGAGAACATCTTTGCCCACATTCAAAATCTTGAGACACTGCATCGGATTTTCCAGTGAACGGATCCCTTCAAAGTTTAATGAGAGAGAGTGTGTGGTAGGGTTCTTGATGGTCGTCGGTAACTGGAAAGAGAGAGAGAGAGAGAGAGAGAGAGAGAGAGAGAGACCTTTAATATTAAATATATTTTTTAAATAAGGCAAAACTTCATAAATGGTCCCTATGGTAGTGAAAAGACAAAAATGTCTTTTATTTAACGGTCAAAAGTTAACGAAGTTACCGAAAAGGATCATATGTTAAAAGTTTTGAAACCACATGGACGATCCGTGAGGCTTTTGTAAATTAAGGACTAAACTTCAGATTTTCGAAAACCACAGAGACCATTTTTGAAGTTTTGTCAAATAACAAGTGTCAAAACTTATTAAAAATTAACATGTGATAAAATTATTTTCATTTATTATAATAGATTATACATATTAAGTGTAAGACCCATGTATTACATGGGTTAATTAAAAAAAAATTAAATACAAATGTTTAAATATTTAAGAATTTTGGATTATAAGAAAATAAGAAAAATAATAAATTATTAAAATTGATTTTCTTTATATTTTAAATTTAAATAAATAAACAAAATAAACTAGTGATTTTTAGTTTGAAAATTTTGAAATAAAAATATAAGTTTATTAATAAAATTGATATTCATTTATTATTATATTTATTGTAATTATTATATTTAAATTTTATGTGAAGTTTATTAAAATAGAAAAACCCATAAAATTATATATGAAAAAACAATTAATTCAAAATAAAAAAATAAATAATATTTAACAAATTAAATAAAAGTGATATGATTAATTAAAAAATATTAGAGGATATTTGTTTTCTCCCTTTTATCTATTTTAATACATGGGTCCTACTTTGCATACACCACTCTACAAAACACCAACCTATATATTAGGTTTGCTTTTTAAGTGAATAATGGTAATTATCATCATATAATTATTATTAACTTTACTTTTTCAATCATCATCACAATATTATTATTATTTGACTAACTTTTATTATTAATTCATTATTACATAATCTATAAATCATTATTATTTAATAATTATATTTTTTACTAACATAATTAATATTAATAATTTTATATTTATTTTTTATTAAGATATGACAATAATATAGTTTTTATAATATAATAACATACATAATACTATAAAAAAATAAATTATAAATAAATTGTTGTCAACCTAATATCATTGATATTATAAATAATATTATAAGAAATAAAATCCGAACAAATCTTCATCATTTTTTTTTTAATTTTAAATATTACATAACAAAAATCCGAGACAAAAATAAACTAATCATCTATCGTCATAAAAGATCTTTCCGTAGGTCTAAGTCGCTTATAAAATTTTAGACGCGACTTATACATAGTTTGTCATTCGGCTGCGGAACGGATCTTTATAGCGGATCCATAATGTTGAAATAGGAGGCATCAGATACTCTCCTTCTAACTGTACCATCATATATATATATATATATATATATATATATATATATATATATATATATATATATATATATATATATATATATATTCCGCTTTAAAAATTCAATACATTTTATTTTTTGTTAGAAGTAAACCACAAACATCTATAAAAAACGAGAAGGTTTAATGTTGCATGGGAAAAAAATTATATTTTTATAGAAAATCAATAAATATATTGTATGACATATCTTTAATAATTAGACTAAAAAAAGTTAAAAGTTGTGTAACTTAATAAAAAAAAAAAAAGAATACGTGACTTTTTTAGAAAATAAGTTCTAAAAAAAAGTCAAAAGTTGTTTGACATATTTTTAGACTTTTTTATTTTATTTTCATACACCTAATATCATTGATTATAAAAAACATATATTATTGACTAAAAAAATATATAAACCGATAATTTTTTTCCATGTCAATTGATAAAAAAAATTACCTCAAAAAAGTAATGCATTTTACATATGTACAATTGTTTATCAAACAAAAAACAATAAATTTATTTTTGTCAAACAATTTATTAATGTTCGGATGTATGTTTTGTTTGTTTACCTTTATATTTTAGTTACAACTTTATGTTTAAAAATATAAATGTTAAATGACATTAATTAAAACTTAGTTGATATTACAAAATATTTTATTTGTATTTCGCTTTAATATAATATAAAGTAAATAACAATCATTGAAAAATACTTTATTATTAAGTTTGTAGTAAGTAAAATTAATTTAACACCTAGGTTTAATAATAAATATCATCAAATTTAAAGGTTTAAATTAAAAGTTTGATGTATCTAAGGGTTAATTTGTAAATAAACAAGAAAAAAAAACAATAGGAAATATTTTTTTTATATATTATAAATTAAATAAAAGTAACTGGAAAATACTTTATTATTAAAATTATAGTAAATAAAATTAATTTAAGGGTAAGGTTTAATAATTATTATCATAAAATTTTAATGTTTAGTTTGCAGGAAAAAAAAAAGGTTTAAAAGATGCGGAGCTTCTTAGGCTAAAGGGTGTGGTTGCGGTTTGGAGCCGCGATTTGTGCCACCTCAGCAGCGCACACCGCTCCCAAGCCGCGGTTCTCTGCGGTTTTGGCCGCAGTGCGGTAGCCCATGGCCGCACTCCTTTTTCTCTTTTCTCCTCTTTACTTGCACTCTCTCTCTCTCTCTCTCTCTCTCTCTCTCCTCACAACCAATTATCTTCTTTCTTTTCTTTTTTCTTTCTCTCTTCTAACCTTTTTCCCACTCCCTCATTGCAGTTTCTAATTGATTAAATAAAAACAAATCTGAGTTGGCATCTACGTGGCATAGGAGGGAGTGCGGTTTCGATGACACCACTCCCTCCAGCCTTATAAGCCAAAAAGGCACGTGACTTTTTTCTTAAAACAAAGGTGCATTGATTTTTGTACAAGTGTATATGGATATTAGTAGATAGGTATTGGTGTATCCTAGGTTTAGTGTAGAATGATGTGTAAAATGAAAAACCCTTCATACATATATATTAACAAACGTAAATATAACATTTCTAATAATAGGCAAACAAGAACATAATGATGAACTGATGATTGATTTTTGCTCAGTTATTGAAAGTGTCAAACGAAAATATCGCTTATCCTTTGTTACATCATCCACATCAAAAGTCAATACAAGAAGATCTTTGCAATAAATAAATCCAAAATACAAGTAATAATGCGTGGAGTGCATCCTTTGAAGATGAAGTGCTATCAGAAGCCAATTCCTTCATGATACACAGCCAACAGGTGTACTATTTCACATCATCGTCTTCCTGGATTCGCCTGAGTTTTTTCCGGCGAGTGTTGGGATACTCTGTTCGTTTCTGAATAAGTTATCCGGATCAACCGCCGTCTTAACCTTCACCAATCTTTCAAAATTCCCCATGAAGTACATCAAGCCGTAAACCTCGCCTTCACAGTAATTGTCTCCGGTCATCACGCCGATGTCAAGATCCCTGTAATTCAAGTACGCCCCTCTCGGATTCTTTGACACATAAGGCGTCATGAAATCATGCAAAACCAAGCTTTGATTCAAGTACTTTGTCTCCAATTCGGGATCAGCGTCATTCCAGTTGACGGAATACTGGATTTTGAAAATGTTCCCGGCGCGGTGGGGGAATGGAGTTGAGTCCGCCGGAATCTCGTTCATTATCCCACCGTAGGAGTTGAACACCAAGCTGATTTTACCCAATTCAGCCAGTTTGTTAAATATTAATTTCATCCCAGATTCCGCGATTGGGGTTTGGACGTAATCGGACTTCCTTTTTCCGAACTTTACAGTGTCGGAGTGGCGATCGAGGAGGATCTCCGGCGCCGTCGTGTTGTAATCTAAGTTATCCCAGAAAAGTATGGATTGAATGTAACTTACTTCAAAACAATCCTCTTTTCTCAAACCTAATTCCGGGAAGTTTTCGTTCATCAACGCCACTAATCTGTCGGAATCACCCAAGAAATGTGCTATAAATGTAGCCCGACCGGTTTTCTCTTTGTTCACAGTTACCGGTTGTAAAAGTATTCTGATGTATAAATCATGGTCGATGTTTGGCATAACCATCTGCCATTTATGAACAAGTTCCGGAGCTTTTTCTGCCACCATTCTTTTAAGCCGGAAAACTGTATTAACCTCCGGTACCGGAACTAATTTCACGGTGTAGGATAATATAACACCAAAACTACCGCCGCCTCCGCCACATATCGCCCAGAAAAGATCTTCTCCCATGGATTTCCGATCCAAAACCTGGCCTTTAGCATCCACAATCCGGGCATCAATCACGTGATCCACGGTCAATCCGTATTTACGAAGCAGGGTGCCGTAACCAGCGCCGCTTATATGACCACCGGCACCGACAGTCGGACAAACTCCGGCGGGAAAGCCGTGGACTTTACTCTTTTCGTAAATCCTATAATAAAGCTCTCCCAACAGTGCCCCTGCTCCCACAACCGCAGTTTCATCGGCGATATTAACGTCGATCTGCCGGAAATTGAACATATCGAGTATAATGAAATCGGGATCGGATGAAGTGTAGGAGATTCCTTCATAGTCATGACCACCGCTGCGAATCTTGATCTGGACACCGAGTTTCGTAGCGCAAAGAACGGCGGCTTGTACTTGGGATTCGGTGGTCGGAGTTATGATAACGGAGGGTTTGGGTGTTGCGGTGTTGTTGAAACGTTGGTTTTTGATGTAAGCTTGGAGGACGGCGGTGTAGGAAGATGAATTCACGGTGGGGCTGTAGATGAGTTCGGAGAGATCCTCGGCGGAATCCGGTGACTCTGAAGGTAGACATTGAAGAAACGACTGGTAAACCGAATCTGGATCCATGGTTGCGTTGGAAAATGAGAAAAACAGAAGCGCTATCACGAGGGAGAGCATAATCGACGACTTAATTATTGATTGATGATTATTTTTAGAAGTGGATAAAAAGGGTTGAATATTTTTAGCTCGTCGTCCATGGCGAATGTTATAAAAACGTGCAAGTTTTTATCTTATTTGAATGGATAAAAATGGTTGGGTACAAAGTATAAACAAGCTTTCTCATTATAGTAGTCATTATCTTCTATAGATGCCTTGCTTTAATAAGACACTCTTAACGAGTAAGGAAACAAAGAAGGCTTGAAAGCTAACGAAAAAAACATAAAATAAAATAAAAAGTTCTATTGATTGATGACTTATACAAGTGAGCTTACGTGATCATTGTGAGGTCAGAGGTGTGTCTTGCCAAAAATAGAAGGCCGTCTTTGAACTTTGAAGTTTCTTTAACGGTGTAAAAGATTGTGAATTTCCGATGTTTTTGTCTTTTTGAGTAGAATCTATTGAAATGTACAAAATGGTTATATTTCGTATTGACTATTGAACAACTCCTTCTAGTCTTCTTGGCCGATGCTTTGATGATCAAACCTGGATTTGACACAAGATTTTGGGCTAATGATCTAAGAATTCACTCGAACACTCAAAGTAGGACATTAGATATGTGAGCTTGCTACTACAATAAAAGTGAGAGGGAATACGTTACCTATGAATAAATGTCCATTTGGATATTTATAGACGTGTAGACTTGCTCAATATGTCCTATCTAAAACCATGTTGTCTAGAAGAGGAAATGGTATGCTAGGTTTCAATGCTTCTTCCCAACGAGTCCCTTAAGTGCATGTTCATGTTCATGATCCAAACGTGTGCTAGAAAAAACAAGAAGATTGTCCCCATTTATAAAACACTTTCTAAAATTCATTTTTATGAATGCACATGCACATAGAAATATAAATTAACGAAAGATCAAAATACATTATATATAATAGGTACATGTATTCTTGGATGTTTAGGTCACATCAACTTGACATAAGTAGATTACTTCACTATGAATGATATTTGAATGTTAAGAGTTCATTTAAAATAAAAATAATAAGTAATTATTCATTAATTACATTCTAATCATATATACCAATGAGAGTTCTTAGCCCTAAACATTTCATTTCTAGTCTTTCATATAATCCTTGAGATCATGGAAAAACAATGAAATCAATTAAAATTGAATTGGATTATTAATTAAAAAAAAAAGTTCATATGCCATAAGAGTCATGACGTGATCGAGTAGAATTGCTTTATGACTCCACTCGATGAAGTGGAGTTGTTTGACATCACAAGTCAAGTTAAAAACGTCCATTAAGCCTCCAAAACTTGTACAGTTTGATTCTAAAAAAAATACCTCTAATTCAACTTCTCATGACTTAGGATTATTTATAAGAGTTCAGAGCTTTTTTTTCTTCTTCTAAACACTTAATTAATGCATGAATAGCATCATTAACATTGCGAATCTTTAAAATTAACTAATTAAGAGATATTTCATTGAATATCTTTTCACGCTTCAAAATTCAATAAGTGACTTCAAAAGTTATTTTTTATTATTTTTTTTTCCTTCTTATAAATGCACTTAGACATTTAAATCTAACTTCACATATATAATAATAGAAATTAATCCATACTCAAAATGGTTTAGCTAAATCAACAGATGAATTACCAATAACTCCATGATTGACTCAAATGGCACATTAATCTAGGTTCACATGTCAATTAAAAAAACATCAATCAAGCAGTCAAATTCGAATTTAGTTAATCAATTGAGATATTATCAAAGCTAGGGTTCAATATACCCACTTAAGCTTCCTTAATCCAAAATTAGCTAGATGAATGGATTTTCTTCAACAAAATAGGCCGCCTGTAACTACAATTTATACATCAAAATTTTGAATCATAGAATTTCACTAGTATTTTGTGATTTAAGAAGGTAAGGATGGATCACTCAAGTTACAACTATCGAAACATTGAAACAAGGAGTTATAATAGAGATTAACAACCTAAAAGTAGCGTGGGAATTATTTGGTTCGGAACCGAAAAATCCGAAAATTAAATCAAACCGAAATCGGTTTCAGAATAAACCATATTCAAATTTAGTTTTTGGTTTCGTCTGACACCTAACCGAATTGTGAATTTGGTTTTTGGTTTTGAGTTTCTGTTTCATTAAATTTAAATCAAACCGAACAAAAATATTAATTTATAAATAAATTATATAAAAAATATATTTTATGTTTTATATATTAAATAAAAATATTAATTATAAAGTAAAAATCAATTTAGCCCATTTACTATTATAGAGAGTTGTTTTTTTTATCTTCTTTGTTAACTGATAAATAATACTAAATAATATTAGAGTAACTAGGTATGAGACCCGTGTAATACACGGGTTTATTAAAAATAAAAATTTAATATTAATATTTAAACTTTAAATTTAAAATCAATATTTAATAATATTTATTACATTATAAATATATCAATTCTTTTTCAAGGAAGCATTTATTTCTCTTAATATTGTAATCGAAATAAGTTGTGATATGTGAACAAATCAGAAAATTACATGTGGAAATAAGTAAATTTTAAAAATCTATTAAAATGCCATATGTCCAAATCAATGAGGACATGACATGTGGCAGAAAATGAGTTTTATTTATTAGTATAGATTAAAAAATAAAATATCCAAGGGCATTATTGTCATTTCAAATGAAGAATGGACTACATTTGCAAGAAAAAAGCATATCAGGGACGAAGTGTGCAAGTTTTAAGCAAACGAGGGACGATCCGAATTAATTTTTGAAAATAGAGACCGAACATGTTTTTTGACATGTGGACAAGGGACGATTGATGTAATTTACCCTTTAAATAACTATAGTTTTTCTATATATTTGACTAGTAAATTTGTTTGTCATGTTCATAATTAATAGAATTAATAGGTATCACTAGTAAATTACAAACCATATTATTTTATTGAGTAAATTACACGAATGGTTCCTATGGTTTAGGGTAATTTACACGTTTGGTCCCTAACTTATTTTTTTAATTCATAAGGTCCTTAATGTTTGTTTTTGTTACGCGTTTGGTCCCTGTCTTACCTAAAAAGATTATTTTCCCCTTGATTTTTTATTTATTTATTTAAATAAACACACCTCAACCCCACCCTTCACCTTACCTTACATACTTTACCATTTTTTCTTATTTAAATAATAATATTTTTAGGTAAGATAGGGAACAAACGTGTAACACAAACAAATAATAGAGACCAAACGTGTAACAAAAACAAATAGTAGGGACCTTACGAGTTAAAAAAATAAGTTAGCGACCAAACGTGTAAACTACCCCAAAGCATAGGGACCTGTAATTTACTCTATTTTATTTTCAGCAAATCAAACAAATTTTATGATGTATACGCACAAAAACATGATTATCTAAAATGAAATAAAAAACCAAAATTCTTTACTTGTAGGTCATTAACCCTTCTTTTTATGTTGCCCTATGCGTTTCTTCTTTTGTTTTATATTCTTTTATGTTCCTCGTAGCTTCCTGCTAAATTTTTTGTTCAATGAATTGCCACCAGTTAGCAATCGTACTTGGTCAACATACTTTAAACCTTTCAACAATCAATACAAGTCTACAAGAGATAACTAATAAATGTTGAAAAATAGCCAAGTCAGAAAACAAGAACACGTTTTTGATTGACAAAATTCAGAAAACTTATACAAAAAAGCTTCCATGTAGCCGTGACTGAGGAGACATTTCAGGAAATATTCAAACATAAATAAGGACATGCATATCATGACATACTTCCCTACCTAATTAAATCATAGGACCCACAAACCACGAGATGTACTTCAATACAACGATAATCACGGGTCGACTAGCCTCGTCATAGAACACAGACACACACCATCAAAGTCAAAGGTCAACCCAAAAATATCTTGCACAATACCAGGAATGACATTTGAATCCACATCTTCTTTCTTGCTTCTCCATTATAACTTCTTGAAGAGACTTGTACACAATCTAAACCCACACATTTACCTATAAAATTTATTCCTTTTAACAACAATCCATTTATAAATACATCAAAAAACTAAAAATCCAATGTGGAGTACAAGTAATCATGCATGGTGTGCACCTGTAAAGCTAATGTGCTACCAAAAATCAATTCTTTTTTAATTATCGTATACAAACAAAAACTAAAAACTATTAGTATTTTACTTCATCATCTTCCTTGACTTGCCTGAGCTTTTTCCGGGGAGAGTAGGAATACTCTGTTCATTTCTGAAGAAATTATCAGGATCAACAGCTGTCTTTATCTTCACTAATCGTTCAAAATTCCCCATGAAATACATATCCCCGTAAACTTTACCTTCACTGTAATTGTCTCCGGTCATTACGCCGATGTCAAGATCTCTGTAGTTCAAGAACGCACCTCTTGGATTCTTTGATACGAATGGTGTCATGAAATCGTGCATGACCCTTGTTTGATTCAAGTAGTTTCTTTCAAGTTCGGGATCAGAGTCGCTCCACCCGATTGAATATTGGATTTTGAAAATGTTGCCGGCGCGGTGAGGCATTGGGGTGGCGTCCGGTGCAATCTCGTTCATTTTTCCGCCGTAGGGGTTGAAAACGAAACCAAGTCTACCCAATTCCACTAGTTTGTTGAAGATTGATGTAATCCCGGATACTGAGATTGGTGTTTGGACGTAGTCGGACTTCCGTTTTCCGAAGTTGATGTTGTCGGAGTGGCGGTTGAGGAGAATCTCCGGCGCGGTTGTGTTGTCGAAGTTGGCCCAGTAAAGTACGGAGTCAATCCAACTTCCTTCCACACAATCTTCTTTTCTCAATCCCAATTCCGGGAAGTTTTTGGTCATTAGAGCAACCAAACTGTCGGCATCACCCAAGTAATGTGCGACGAATGAAGCTCGGCCGACTCTCTGTCGATTCACCGTCACCGGCTGTAACAGGACTCTGATGAAAAGATCATCGTCGATGTCAGCCATAACCGACTGCCATTTATAAACGAGTTCCGACGCGTTTTGCGCCACCGTTTTCATTATCCGGAAGATGGTATTAACCTCCCCCACCTGAACAATTTTCACGGTGTAAGATAGAATGACACCGAAACTGGCGCCACCGCCACCGCGAATCGCCCAGAAAAGATCCTCACCCATGGATTTCCGATCCAAAACGCGGCCGTTTACGTCAACAATACGGGCATCTATGATGTGATCCACGGATAAACCGAATTTACGAAGCATGGTGCCGTAACCACCGCCGCTTAAATGACCACCGACACCAACCGTCGGACATACTCCGGCGGGAAAGCCATGGACTTTACTCTTTTCGTAAATCCTGTAATAAAGCTCTCCCAACTGTGCCCCTGCTCCGACAACCGCAGTTTCATCGGCGATATTGACGTCGATGTCGCGGAAATTGAACATATCGAGTATGATGAAATCAGGGTCGGATGAGATGTAGGAGATTCCTTCGTAGTCATGTCCACCGCTTCGGATCTTAATCTGAACACCGACTTTCTTTGAGCAAAGAACTGCGGCTTGCACTTCGGATTCTGTCGTCGGAGTTATGATAACAATGGGTTTAGGCGTTGAGGATGTGTTCAGACGTTGGTTTTTGATGTAAGCTTGGAGGACGGCGGTGTAAGCGGATGAATTGGCGGTGGAGCTGAAGACGATGGATGAGAGATCATCGGCAGATTCAGTTGTCTGTAAAGGGAGGCATTGGAGAAACGACTGGTAAACTGAGTCGGGATCCAAGGCGGCGTTCGAAAACGAGAAAAGGAGTGGAGTGAGGAGGAGGGAAAGCATAACTAACGACTTCATTATTGGCTTCTTATTATTCTTTTGGCATTGTTGCAGAGGTATTTATAGTGTCGATCAATGTTTGCGCGTCGTATGACTTTTTGTCGCCCGCCACATGGAGTGGGTTTGAAGCTTTTTGAGGTCGTCGGCAATGGCGGATGGTGAAACGTGGAATCTTCTTGTTTGCAAGTATTAAGCGGCTGTTGGAAAAAGACACAGAAAAAGAGAAGACATTATTTGTAAAAGGGTATTTATTGAAATGTACTCGTGTTAGTTAAAAGGATAATGTAAGAAAAACCCTTTTATTCATGGATACCTTTTATTTATGAGAATATTTAATTCTCTTAATTAATTTACTCTTAATTAATTTACTAGGTTACACCACGTGGAAACCACGGATAAAAAAGAAAAAACAATATTAATAATTAATATGATAATAGAAAAATCAAAGATTTAAAAAATTCAATTAAATTAATAAGATATATATTTTGTTTAGACTTCTATATTAATTATTTAGAATTAGAAATAGATTGTAATAAGAAGTTAAGAACTTGTTACATTTTATGTCATTTTTTCAGATTTGGTCCATTGTTAACATTGAATTTTACAATAAATAGCAACCAAGTTTTACAAAGTACAATGCTATGAGTGGGAAGACTATGAAAGTACAATGCTATAAGTGGGTTTACATTGAAAATAAGATGGTATAAAATAGAATTTTGACTTTTTTACACAAAAACAACATACACAAATACACATCACACATAACAATTAAGTTTCAAACAATAATAAACTTAAACATTGTTATTGTAAAGGTTTAAAATGACCTTTACACAGATTTGTTCCATGCTCAATGAGATGAAAGAGATACAAACATAAAGATAAAATGACCTTTTTAGTCGAGATCACCTATCATACAGAAAACTGTCTACATCACAGACAGTCAATGACTCCTTACGGGATAGAAATTCTTTAACATCAGCTTCTTGAATTTCATGTTATATAAAAGTCTTCTTAGCCCCATGAAAGATCAATATCTAAATACCATAGAGGAGAAAAGCTAAAACTCATAGAAAACTGAATATTTATGAAAAATCAAGAAGACTCACCCGAAGTTGATCAATAATGTTCAATGTATAACATCGGATGTTTGTTAACTTATATTTTCCTGGTCCATTCCATTCCATCATGCAAAATAAACACTTTTTTTTGGATTTTTTTTAAAGAAACAATGTATTTTTCAAGTGAGCTTTAATTAATAGTTCTATAAGAAACCATCTTAGTAAGTGATTTTCACTAAATAAAAATTGAAAAAAAACATAGGCATGCTTCAATGGCTTCTTGAATTATGATTCAGCCCATTGAGCGATTACTCCATTTCTAAGATAAATGTATTCCTCGCAAATGTATTTTAGACAAATAAGGCTCCTTTTAAGCAACCAATGCATGACCTAACGGGAGAAAATCATAATAATTTAGAGAATCCATCACTTTTCTCTGTTTTATCATTATTATCTTTTTCACCGCACTAACACTTTTTGGGTCAAACTGCACACTCATAACCTGTTTTACTTTTACTGATTAATAAAAAAGACCAAGCTTTTGCAAAACATACAAAGAAAAATTACAAAAATATAAGGTATAAATGTCCTTAGAGCATCTATTTTAAAAATAGATAAAAACTACGTATACTTTTGCACCAAAATCTAGCATTTATGAATTGAGCTAAAAGGCGAAAGCAAACCCTAATTACAGTTCAATCTAAACAATCAATAAAATTCGTAAATTCATGAACCAAAAAAAAAAAGGAATGCCTTGAGTTTTTGGAGCAAGCTTCACCTTCGATCCCAATTTCGCCAAATAATCATTATGGATTGAGAAACAATCTCTTGGCCTTTTCTATTGGATCCTATATTAATCCATGGGTCGTTTTCATTTAAGTCCATACCATCCAATCCATGCCATTTGTAGTTTCTAATCAGATTTTCTTAATGGAATCTCCATACATACCAATGCCATCACTAAACATAAAGAATATCAAAATTAAACAGAAATTAGAAACGATAACGACATTACATACACATACACACATAGATTTTGATAGAGAAACTTTAGTGATCGATAACAAAAAAATCCAAAATGATCTTAGGCTTTTAGCACTATTTAGGATGAAGATGCAATTACAGATGCTAACCTGATGTTCCTTTCTTTCTTTGTTCTTTCTTTATGTGGCTGCTGGAAGTTATGCAAACCAAAAAAACCAATATTATTCAATTTTGGAGATGGTTACGATTGCTCATTTCTTGTATCTACATCGATTGGAAAGGGATTTTGAAAGGAAGTCAATAAATTTGTCCTGATTTTTTGGAATACATATCAGTTATTGCAGATTTAAATTAAAATGCGATTTATTAGATAAGAAATCAATTTCAAATTTAGATAGGATCCTGGATGAAATGCGATTGATTGGAATGTCGGAATGGACCAGAAATATGCACAGAATAAGGGTGGAGGGTAAATCCGTAAATCCACTTTGCAATGCACCAGCCGAATAGAACTGACACATGGACAAAATGGATTCGTTTATTAGAGTAAGGATTGATTTTTTAAAGATAAAATTGATCATTTAGGTTTTCGCATTTTTTTTAGGTTCCATGCTTCCATTCACCATGGTCTTAAAATTGTAAATTTCACGTTGTCTTTTTCAACGTCTTTATATATATATATATATATATATATATATATATATATATATATATATATATATATATATATATATATATATATATATATATATATATATATATATATATATATATGGTCATACTTATAATAAGGTTTTCCGTCTGAATTCGGTGAAGTTAATCAGGCTCTTGATTTCTAGATAATTAGTTTTGACGTATAAATTGATTTTAGTTATTGTCAATATCATGGAGACAAGTCAATAAATAAAGAAAAGAAAATTCGAAATGGATTATGTAGAAAAATATTTCACAATGTCCACTAAGAAAAGGCTAAGATATACATGTGTGTAGGCTAAGCACCTTAAAAGAACTAGTCAATTAGGGATCACATATTTGGCTTTTGGAGCTTTGACTATTTCTTAATATTAATCAAAAGGTACTATTTATATGTAATAGTTGTGTCATATTGACATTATATTTTGGAAATCATTGGAAACGTTGAATCGTTATAAACAAATAACATTTTAACATAGTTTTACGGTTTTTATTTTGTCTTTAAAACTAGGGTGTTATTGGATAAAATTTTCGGGTTTCAGGTAATTCGGGTCGGATAATCCGGGTTTTTTCATATAAAAAAATTTACCCGTTACCCTACCCAAATTAAATTCAGGTAATTCGGGTAATGGGTTAGGTAAGATAATTCGGGTATTACCCGACTTTTAATATTTTTTATTTTTTAATGGCACCTAAAAATAAATGTAATGAAATAAGTATGTCGTGCTAAACTTTGAACATTGAGATTTTTTACTTAATAATATTTAAGATATATCAAGTATTCTTTCCAAACTTTCAATATTGGGTTGAATTATTTATTTATTTTTTTTCTATTTTTCTTGTGGAACTTGATCATTAGTTGGATTGTCAACTTCAATCGTCTCATCTTCTACTTCAATATAGTCATCCATTGATGACGAATACCAATGAAGAGTGGACGAGGTACGAGGGTTTTTTGATGTGGGGAAAATAGAATGAGCCTCAACGAGGGAAATTGGGATTTGAGAATTTGGAGGGTTACATAAACTTATAAAGGGACTTTATTTCTTATATATATTTTGGGTAATCGGGTATACCCGAAACCCAAACAACTTACCATTTACCCGAACCGAAAAAAATCCGGGTTACCCACTTACCCGAAAAAATTAACCCGACGTCCGAAAAAATCGGATGGGTAATTCGGGTAACGAGTATTTTTGATAGGGCTATTTAAAACAGTCTTTAATGAAATAATTTTTTTTGTATTAATGGTCAATTTGAACAAAAGTTTACACTCAAGTGGTCTTATGATTGATGTGTCTTAGATGAATCCATTAAATAGAGAAAAACTTTAATAAGGACAATTTCTGAAATTTTGTGAAACTTTGTTAACAGTGAATGGAAATATTTAATGATGTACTGTAGCTTGGATATTTTTGATAAAGTACAACAATTTTTTTATATATTAAATAAAATATACTTGCACGATCATTAAAGGTAAAAAGTTTTTATTTTTTATTTTATTTATATAAATATTACAATTTTTTATGTTTTATGTTTTTTGTCATTTTATTTGATCTATGTTTTTTGATCTATGTTAATTAACAGTCAATCGACTTCTTTTAAATTTCACAAATAATCCTTAAGTGAAATTTTCATTAAAAAATTTCAACTTTACATATTCGTGGTGTGACAGACATCCATCGTAAGAATCACTATAATGCAAAATTTAGTCCAAAAAGACTATTCATAGAAAAAAAAAAGTTTCCACAAAATCAAAACAGTAAATACCATTGTGAAATTTTGGAGTAAATTACACGAATTGTCCCTATGTTTTAGAATAATTTACATGTTTGGTCTCTAGCTTATATTTTTAACTTGGAAGATCTCAACTTTTTGTTTTTGTTATGTGTTTGGTATCTCTCTTACCTAAAAGGACTATTATGCTCTTATTCAAATAAATTAAAATAGTCTTTTTAGATAAGATAAAGTGATGTGGAGGTGGGGTTGGAGATGTGTTTATTTAAATAAATTAAAAATTTAGGGTAAAATAGTCTTTTTAGGTAAGACAGTGATCAAACGCACAACAAAAACAATTACTAGTGACCTTCCAAGTTAAAAAAATAAGTTAGAAATCAAACACGTAAATTACCCCAAACCATAGGGACCATTCATGTAGTTTACTCGAAATTTTGTCACAAAATAATAACAAAATTAGGGTAAATGTCATCGCTTGAGTCTCATCTCAGTGGTACACTTAAAACGTATTATAGAGTTTATTATAAAGTTTATAGACCCGTAGCCAATATACAATCAATTATGGGTGTGTAATTTTTATTTTTTATTTATTTATTTATTTATATATATATTTTTAATTACAGTGACCAACTTACACATCAAGGAATGTACTTCAAATTCTAGATATTGGTCGATGGAAAGCGCTTGATTTACGGAGGAAAAAACCATGATATTTATAGGAGACCACTTGATTTACGGAGGAAAATACTAATTATTACCGACATTATTCCTTGAAACTATTGGTGTTTATTAGCAGAAAATGCATAAAGATACACTTATATATGGAGAGAAACAAATTAAACCCCCCAAGCTTGGATAATTGGAATGATACAAGTTAAAATTGATAGTGTACGATGTATGAGTTTCACTATAGTGATGTAGGCAATGTTTTCGAAACCGGTTTTTTAGTTGAACCGATTTGGTAAGCGATTCCTACAGTTGCGGATGCTCTTACGGGTTTTGAGGTTCCTAATACCTGCATATATATATATATATATATATATATATATATATATATATATATATATATATATATATATATATATATATATATATCTTTTAGTAATGAAATAATTGTTCTGACTAATTAGCCCCCATTTTTATAATCTTACGAATGTCTATTTAGTATAACTTATAAATTTAAATATAGTAACTAGATAAATAATTGATGAAAATTTCCGAAAATCTCTGAAAAATTCAAAAATCAAAACCAATCTTGTTTTGTTATACATAATATATCAGGAAACTCCTTTTAACCTTCTTAAAAAAACAAAAAATCTAATCTAATTTACAACTTATCTTTTAAGTTGAAAAATATGTAAACCTCAAAAGTTTATTTCTCCAAATCTCAAATCCGATTGAATAACACAACTTCCGGAAACAGTCTCAAATTGACTGGAAGATAAGCCGCCGCTGCCGCCGGAGTGTGCGCCTCCTCCACAGGTCCTGTGATGCATGCCGACCTCTCTCCTCTTTGCCGGTCACGACATCGCCTTACTCCGTTGTGCACTCTTGCTGGTTGCCGATCTCCGTCACCGGTTTCCTCTCCGCCTCCTCTCCGCTAGATGTAATATATTGTAATTGTACGTCTCTTTATCTTTCTTGATTTCTTTCTCAATTACCGTGAATGACTATATGAGATTGTGAAATCTTTATCTTTATTTGATAGAGAGTATACTTTAAAAAATGTGCCAAATAAAATTATTATTTTATTTAATAAAAAATTTAATTATTGATACTTTTGTTTTTGTTACTCTTCTCTCTTACTAGTAAAATGTGGAAGAAACTCTGGTATTAATATGTATAGGCAATTTATAATTTACCAATATAAAATGAAAATTATTAAAATGATGCAACTATATTAACTTTTTTAAGTGTGAAATAATATTAAAGTAACAACTCTAACATACAAAAATATAGAAATAAGTAAAAATAAAAAGGAAATTTACGATGATTAAGTAGAAATTTATAATAAAAGTTATATTTATCACTAGAGAATGTTTTTGTTGAAAATATTCTTAAAAACCCCAACGATTGTTTCCGATGAAAATATCTTCTTTCCTAGTTTAGAATTTTGATGTCATAATAATCGACCAATAATTGTTTATATCGTTTTGATCTCGAGTTTTGATTTCAGCCCCGCTAATTTTTTGGCTTGTGTTCTGCCCCTGGATTCCCGGTTCAACCCAACATCTATAATTTTTATATTTTTTCTATTTTCCTATGTTCATATGTATAAAAAACAAAGAATTTTCCTACATATGATAATTGTGTACGTGGAGTTGTGTACACTCTAGTTAACCTAATTGATTAGACTGTTCATTTTGCTTTGGAAATGAAATGTTTTTAACGGGTTAAATAAAATCCAATTATCCACGTCCAATAAATCGGTTCAAACGGCTTTTTATTGGTTTTATCTCAGCGGTTCAACATGTTTTAGAAATTGGCATAAACCGGCTATTGCACCCCTCTCGTCCCCGATCCCGGTCCGACAGGTTCGAACCGGTGTTTAAAACATTTGATGTAGGGTAGTAGATTACATATTAGGAGCTAGGATCGTAAGTTATGGCTAAATTGGTAATGAGATTTTATTTAATCATATTTTATTTAGCCTTGTACTTAGATTAATTTCAAATAATTTTCTTATTTATGATCCTAACATCGAGCTGTTCATTTTGCTTTGGAAATAAGATGTTTTTTAACGGGTTAAATGAAACCCAATTATCTAAGTCCAATAAATCGGTTCAAACGGTTTTTTATCGGTTCTATCATACCAATTCAACTTGATCTAAAAATTGGCATAAAACCGACAGCTGAACACCTCTCGTCCCCGATCCCTGTCTGACTGGTTCGAAGTGATGTTTAAAACATTGGATGTAGTGTGGTAGATTACATATTAGAAGCTAGGATAGTAAGTTATGGCTAAATTGGTATGATTTTATTTAATCCTCTTTTATTTAGCATTGTACTTAGATTAATTTCAAATAACTTTCTTATTTATGATCCTTTTTTTTATTTGTAATTAAGTTTTCTTTAATAATAAAGTCCAAATAATTTTCTTTCATGATTTTTATTAGTTTACATTGTATTAAAGCTCTATCTTTATTATTATTATTATTATTATTATTATTATTTTTTTTATGATTTGATGATTATAGAAGACTTCGTATATATTGAACAATTGTTTTGCAGATAAATTTGTTATTGATATTTAAAAGAATGTGGGATGGTTCATCGACTCACTACTATTTATCACATGGTACTATTCATAAAAAAATAGTGTTGTATTGATTTTTTTGTATTTGCTATGGTACGTTTTTTTTATTTTATTATTATTATTTTTATTATTTGAGTTGGTACTTGATTCTTGCTGGTATTACTTGTATTTATTGCCGTTATTTGCTTGTATTTTTTTGTTGCTTTTGTTGAAATTTCAGTTTTTTATTATTATTATTTATTTTATTTTATTTTATTATTATTATTTTCATTGAAAGTTACATGATTGTGTAACATACAACACACCTATAAAAATCGATTTTTTTTACACTTAAGGCAATGTACTTTGCTCCTCTTGCTCTTAAACTATATAAAACTTTACCGTTGAGTCTTAATAATTTAAATAAGTATTATTAACATTATTTCATCACAGTAAATGATTAAGACACTTCAGTGTCACAAGAGCTATAAGGAAAGCTCATATAGACGTTAAACATCAACATTGGCCTAAAATCTCTTAATAGCTTCCAAATTCACAAATAACTATTCTAATTATTTAATCAACACTTAATAAACTTATAATAATCATAATAACCCTTGAAATAATCAATTCCATTTCCCAAGTTACGATTTCATTCTATTTATATTGATCATAACACTATTGTGTTTATTCTAATTCCTCATTGAAATTACAATTTCATTTAATTCATTTGAAATACTATCTGATTAATCAAAACCGTTGGAATTCTTAAGGCAGGTAGGACTCTAGGATCCAATTTCTTGGGGGCTTAAGCAAGTTGGATTTAAGTTTCCTAGTCTTATTCTTATTCTACAAGTTTGGGAGTCTAGGAGTATAAATACATGTATAGATACCGAGTCATGTAACTGTGCTGTAACAATTGAGTTTTGTGTCAAAACCGTTGGAATTCTTAAGTCAGGTAGGACTCTAGGATCCAATTTCTTGGGGGCTTAAGCAAGTTGGCTTTAAGTTTCCTAGTCTTATTCTTATTCTACAAGTTTGGGAGTCTAGGAGTATAAATACATGTATAGATACCGAGTCATGGAACTGCGCTGTAACAATTGAGTTTTGTGTTTATTTTCTCAATACATTTGGAGAGTTATTCCATATTTGTTTGTGTTTTGCACTTGAATTGGTATCAGAGCATATGAATCATTAAGTGAAACTTTTCTGCAACAACAACAAGGAGTTATAAGGTTTCTGTCGACAAAAGCTATTTGATACACTTGATTCCAATCGACAAAAGGTGTAAGTTCGATACACCTGAATCCAATCCTCAGATTTCGGTCAAACAACATTTGATCAAGGTTTTGTGTTGGAATCGATTTGAAATTGCCGATCAAGCAAGTATTCTTTGACAATCACTAGTTTTTCTGATCGATTAAATTCACAATTGAATTGCAATTGTTAATCAATTTCTACGCCGGCCAATTTCTGAATTGTAGTAATCGATTTTTGTTGCTGACTGAAGAAAAAAAAAAAGCGAATGAACTAAGGTTGTATTTCATCGTTTTTTTTTGTTTGTTTGTTTGTTTGTTTGTTTGTTTTTTTTTTTTTTTTTTTTTTTTTTTTTTTTTTTTTTTTGTGGATTTCTCCTACCAATAATTGTATAATCAATTTTCTAAAATAGATTGATTTGATTAGTAATTGCTATCTAATCAATAATCGATTCTTTAAAATCGTTTATGGTGGATCATCGTCTTTGGAAGATGAAACAATGTTCAAATCTTGAATAGTAACTGTTGTTTTTCTTCTTGCCTTAATCAATATAACATAAATCTTGGTTTCTATTGATCAATCTCTCATATTTTGAGTTCTTCTTTTCTGATTTGAGTAATCACCATGTTGGGTGAGTCCTCGAATTCAACACCATCAAAGGAAATCGGAGCAACCTCCGTTCACTACCCGATGTTGACAACTACATACTACACCGTTTGGGGTATGGGGATGAAGTTAGTGCTAAGGATTCACAATGCTTGGGAAGTAATTGACCAGAGAAACACCATAAACGTTGAAAAAATGACTTAGCTATGGGATTGCTATACCAATCAATTCCAGAGAGCTTGATCATTCAAATAGGTGATCAAGATACATCCAGGAAACTTTGGGATGAAATCAAGGCAAGGCACATTGGAGAAGCATGTGTTCAAGAAGCCCACTTGCAAACTCTAATGTCCGATTTTGATAAATTCAAGATGTTGGAGACCAAATCGATAGATGATTATGCAGGAAAGCTGTAATGTCCCAAAAATTACAAGGTAAAAATTTCATTTTTAATTCAACCAAAAAATTAATTAACTTTAAGTTCAACATTCATTATCTTTTCTATAAATATTCAAAGGTACTTTATATGAAAATAGTTGTCAGAGTACAATCTCAAAATCATCATAATGTGAAACATGGGGCGGATGCACTGTGATCAAGTTAGGCCCTTCCCTTTTGAACCGGAAGTACTTGAAACCATAACCATAAAAACCGTAAGCACAAAGATTAGTGAGTTCCCTAAAATACCACTTACCATACATACCATTGGGCCTAGCTCTCACATTCGACCCAACCCGCATATTGGGCCTAACCCACCATAATGGCCCTAGCCCTGTTAAATCATTGGGCCTAGCCCGATCACATAAATGTAAAAGTCACAAAGACAGTTAGCACCAACATAACATAGAATGAGCCTATCCCTTCCTGTTCCATGGGTCTAGCCCAACATACAAATAGGCCTAGCCCATCATACAATAGCCATAGCCCAACGTACGAATGGACCTATACCAATATACCATGCAAGAGTCACAAAGACATCTAACATAATAGAATCTAGTGGGTCGGCATTGGTGCCTTCGACCAACGAGTACAGTGAGGAGACTCGCCTCTAGCTGCTAAAACACTCGAATAAGTCTCTGACTATTGAATCGCAGAAATCTCCGTGATTTCAATCATCAAATAATACCCAATTATTAATTGAATTCCGACCCATAACCAAGAGTCTAAGATACTTAGCCCATAACCAGGGTAAAATACCATTCTACCCTTCATCTTACTTAGCCTAAAGCCAAGGCCCAACTCAACTACTTCTAAGGCCCAAATCCTAAATGATATTCCAAAGCCTAATATGGCCCAATCTTCCAAATTGGGCCCAAAAGCTATCATAGGCCTAAATCCAAAGGAGCCCAAAAATACAAACCAGAAGCCCAAGATAGAAGTCTAATGGACGAACATGGCCCAAACTAAGACAACCCAACCAATGGCCTAAACTGAGAACACCAAAGCCCAAACATCCATCTGCTGAGTACGCAAGGTGTTCTCTGCTCGTATGCTAATCGTACTCCGTCCAGGGCCAGTACACGTAATGTACTAGCTGCGTACACTCAACGTACCCCCCAGACCACCTTTTCACTCCAATAAGCACATAATCAGCCAAGATAAAGTGCCAAACTCCCAAATCTGATTCTATAAGGCTACTTATCACGTAAAGTTGACACCTTTACATGCATGCATGGCCTAATGGGGCTCAAGATCTTAAAAAGAGCTTAACAAAGGTCTTAATACATGCATGGGTCAAGAAACACCATAAAGTTTGCATTTTTATGCATAAGGAACCCTTAAAACGTCCATATCTAAGGGTTGAGCTTCTGAAACAACCTTTACTCACAAGGACCAACCAAAAGGGACTAAAATATGCCATAAACAAACCGAAATTAGATCTACACATGGATTTGTCAAGCTAAGAACTTTATACCTCAAATGGCCCAAAATGATGATGCTAACTCTAGATCTCTAAGCTCCACTCCACGGAATGAGTCTTTAATATTCTTTTACTACTTCAAAATGCAAAGAACACACCAAAATTCTTCACAAGAGATCAAAAGCACCAAAACAATGGCTAGGGGAAAAATAAGGGTTTAGAAGATATGGAGACGAGTCTAAAATGTCCAGGAGGTGAGTTTAAGATGTTGAAATAGGGTGCAAACCCTAAAAATTAGGGTTTTCATTTTGGCTGGAGTACGCCCTGTGTACTCCCAGTACGTCTATCGTACTCCATGAAGGTCCACGATCCTTATAGCTTAGTGCACCCTGTGTACTTCCTTGTACACCCTACATACAAGGATTTGCCCTTTAAAGCACCAACTTCCGAAGGTTATAACTTCTTTATTTTTGTGTCTGATTTCGACGATCCTTATATCCATGGAAAGGATAACAAGAAGCTCTAGACTTCTATCAACTCATCATTTCCTTAAAACTTCCCGAACTAAAATAAAATTTTCATAAAAAGCCCGAACTAATACTTTCCCCTTGGCCTTGAAACACAAAACAAACTACCAAATCATCTAACTTACCTTACTCACACCTAATGGGTCTAAATCCCTCTTTCTGAAAGGATGGAGTACACCCTTTAAACCACCAATTAGGGTTTTCATTTTGGCTGGAGTACACCCTGCGTACTCCCAATACGCCCATCGTACTCCATGAAGGTCCGCGATCCGTTTAGCTAAGTACGCCCTACGTATAAGGCTTAGCCCTTTAAACTACCAACTTCCAGAGGCCATAACTTCTTCATTCTGAGTTTGATTTTGATGATCCTTATATCTACGGGAAGGTAACAAGAATCTCTACACTTGTATCAACTTATCATTGACTTAAAACTTCCCGAACTAAAATAAAAAATTCATAAAAATCCTGAACGGATACTTTACCGATATGCCCCTTGGCCTTGATACACAAACCGAACTACCAGATCATGTAACTTACCTTACCCACACCCAATGGGTCTAAATACCTATTTCCCAAAGGCCCAAAGCCTTATGATACCCGATCTTTAGGTCACCGCCCCGCATTAGGAAATGATTTGGAACAGAACGTTACAACTCTCCCCCACTTAAATTAGATTTCGTCCTTGAAATTACTCCTTACCACCCTCCTAGTAACCAATGTTCCGAGCAAAACCTTATAGTGCTAAACAATCACTGCTCCGTTAACAGACGAACCAATATGTTATTGCTAAAATTCTGAAATCCCATAAATTTCTTGACCTCCACACATGTGGAACCAATCCAAAACATAATCTCAAGAGCTTTTTGCTACCATCAGTACTAAAACATTCTTTTGACCCTAAACCCTTCAACTAATGGCCTTGGCATATAGATTCCTTAATCTATAACTTGTTGAAATTAAGACCTTGCACATATACACTAACGATTCCCAATGCTAGTCTCAACCAAAAGCCAACTCGGTACATAACTCTTAACCCGAGATCCGAAAATTTACACTTGCACTTCACCCTTAATCTTTTGATTCATGGCAACCATTCACTAAATCGGGATATAAAATCCTCAAACCAACACTGAGACTGCCAGTCTCGCACCTGGTCTAACCATCAGGTTCCTGAGAGTCTGAATGATAAGGCTACTGTTATGATATGTCTCCGACTTAAATCCGTCTCTTTGAGGGATGGAAATGAAAGGCCTGAGAATCACAACAAAGAAAACAAGATCGTTAGTCTTCGTCTGGGAGGTAGTCCCGGAATGAGGTTTCGACAATCAAGTTAGTTGGTCTCTTAGAGAGAAGGTGAACAAGTGATAAGTAAGAGTTTAAGGGTGGCATTTTTTCGATCCCTTATCTTGGACAAGAAGGGACCTTTTTATACTTGTGGTCAGGGGGATGGATCCCCGACAGTACCTTCTACCTTTTCAGGTTTGGCAGGGATGGATGACCTTCGATTGGTAGATCGTTCTCCGTGAGTGGTTGTTTGCTATTCGTGCAGGTTTACCAGGAGCGACATCCTGAGCGCTACACCTGTCACTCTGGAAGGCGATTGGTACTTTTTTGTCTTGACGCTGACCTTGGCAATTGGGCGCCAAGGAATGAATATGGGATCGTGAGGGCGAGGACGTGACGTTAGGCATACGCTGTCTTTTGCCAAAATCGTCTATCAGACTGATGGTTTCCGTTATGTTTGACGTATTCCTGGTAGTATATGGTATCAAGTCCCCTAGGCTAGTAGACGTCAGCATTTGCGTAGGGTAGCTAAGTTGTTTTAGCTTAGATCTAGATACACGTTTGGTGAGGATGGCTCTTTGACAACTTCTGACATGACGAAGGCATCTGAACAGGTGATGTTCATCATCATAACTGCTTGATCTTCCCACCTGCATCTAAATCTTCTCCCATCTTTTTCATTCCCCCTTTTATTTTTTTCTTCTTCTCACTTCTGCTACTTCTTTTCCTCTTTCTCTCTGTTATGCTCTTTTCCTTTTTTTCTTTTCGATGGACAATGGCTAGACCAAATACTGGAATCGTTCCTTCTCTGAGTGAGTTCACCAGTCTTCAAGAGCGAATTAGCTTCCTTCCCGAGCATGGTGTGGAATACCCTCGAAAGGGGGCTATAATTTCTTGTCTGCCGGAGGGGATAGTTAAACTCCTCATTTCGATCTTTGAGGATGGTCTGAGTCTACCAACAGACATATTTTTTCAATGAGGTAATGCGCAAGTATGGCTTCCACGTAGATGACTTGACACCGAACATTGTCAAAAAGATTGTTGGTTTTGAACTCGTCTGTCGGACCCTTGGAGTTATGCCATAGTTTTGGGAATTCAAAGCTTTCTTCAATTCTTCTACTCAGTCTGGTGCTTGGAATTTTCCCCAAAGGTGGGGTGTTTATGCCTTTATCATTAACCAAAAAGCTCTGAAGAAGAACTGGCAAGACCGGTGGCTCTGGGTAAATCGCAACATTGTCAGTTTTGGCTATCGTCGTTTGACTACGTTTTTCGTTTGAGCACCAGAACTATAGGGTGCCAGTGTCACTATGGCGCAAGCATTGAAGACCATTTGCATCAATGGCGAGGATTAGGAGGATCATATGCCGACTGTAGTTGGGATGAGCACTGCTTGGAGGGCACAGGAGATGATGCCTTAGTCTATGTTGAGAAGGACGGTAAGTACCTATCCTCCCTCACTTTTAGATTGTTGTTTTCTTGTGTTTTTTGCGAACTATGTTGGCTTGTTTCTTGTTTGCAGGCCACGATAGGATCCTTCCCTTTGAAATGTTGCTAAGGGGTCGCTTTAAGGGCACCTGCCAATACCGTGAAGTGCCCTTAGTTGAGACGCTCCCTCCACCGCTTAGTCCCGACCGTGCCTTGGCTCTTACCGACCCTCTTGTTGCTTCTCCGCTCAGTTCTAATTTGTTGGAAAAGGTGTCTAAGCCCATAACTATAATTGGATGTACTTGAACCAATAGTAGCATGGTCTATTTGGGTTGCACTCATCAAAGCAATATGTTAGGAAGGATATTTGAGTAAGAGGTTAATTATGATTTATTAATATATTATAAGTATAATATATTAATTGATGAATCATATTATTTAATTAGTATTGATCAAGAATTAATTTAAGAATTAATTTAGTGATCTAAAGAGACTAATTAAATTGATACAAATGGATTGGGCTAATGATCCGTGATTGATTTGTGATGGGCTTATGGGTTAGTCCGTGAAGTGGTTATTCAAATCAAATGGGTGGGTCATAAGCTTATGGGTACGGCTTAGGGTTACACATGACCCTTGATATTCTACACACACATACACACACAAATATATATATATATATATATATATGTATGTATGTATGTATGTATGTATGTATGTATATCTAAGTCCAAAACCGGCTACACTACTTGGATTTTGAAGAGTAATAATCGATTTTAGAGTCTCCATAACCTCTCCATATTCGTTCTAATTATTCTTGGTGTTTTGTGATTCCATTTGAGCCATCAGACTTGGGGTGCTAAGCTTTCTTTAGGCCAAGTCATTCAAGCTACTACACAAGGTAATATTCTAACTAGTTTTTATGATTCAAATATCCCCTTGCATGCTAGTTTAGGATTCATGCTTTGGAAAATGTTTAATACATGTATAATTAAAGAAAACTTAGATCCAAAGCATTAGGGTTGTATGTGCACCGTAGGAATGTTACAATACATAAAACCCAACAGTGATATCAAAGCAATGAGTGTATTCTATTATATTGATGCAATTGTGTGCTTTTCAAAATCGACGAGTAGGTGACTTATGACGATGAACTCGTCGAGTTCATAAGTGAACTCGACGAGTTGGACAGTCAGTGGGCAGAATCTTTGATTTTTAGGACTGTTTTGTTTTTAGGAACATTACCACAAACTGTTTTGGTTCATAAAATTCGATTTTAATGATATGGTAATGTCTACCCCATCTAATAACATGATGTTTATCAAATTCTAAGATAACTACTTGTTTTTGTGATATACTAGTTATTTGTAAAATTTGAAGTTATCATGTACAATGAGTCAAATTAGGTCAAATTGGTAAACGATCTTCATATCATAATTGGATTAGTTAATTTGATCTATATGTATGCTTGAAAAAGTTCCATAACTTGTCCTCAAGTTATGGAATATGAAATGTACTTATTTATGAAACCATTAACTAATGTAAGTTATAGAATTCTAAGAGTCTTGAAAGGTTTCATAACTTGTACACAAGTTTAGAATTGGAAAGGTCTCATTCATGCAACATAAAAGTTCATAAGTTATGAATGTCAAAAGTTTTTGACAAGTTACAAAACTTTCCCTCAAGTTTTGGAACTTGAAAAGTTACATTAATGAAACTATAATTCCAAACCCTAGAGTTTTAAAAGTTTGAAAATCAACCCTTATACTATTATAATATTAAAATTTAATACTTATATATATATATATATATATATATATATATATATATATATATATATGTATGTATAAGACAAGTCAGTCTTATCGTTAGTAGGCCTCATTCATGAAGCCGGTCTATAAGGGGGGTATATGGTTACTGCCTATAAAATGGTGGTTTAATGGGTGTACACTCTCACCCACCGCTCCCTTGACTGGTGGAGGTCGTTAGGTGAACGGGTAGGATATGACATCATTGTCATTAATAAGTATAATGAAAATTATTAAATTAACTAAACTATTATAAATTACTAATCTTAGTTACTTTAGGAAAAATGTGAAAATGGTGCTATTCCATAAAATTGCTTTTTGCACCTTGTTAAGTCGTTAGTGGAGCGTGTGTGGTTAACCGGCACACTAATTTAGGACTGACAATGTGTGGCAAAGGGTAGCTTGGTGTTAATCATGGATCAATGGAGCGTGTGTGGTTAACCGACACATTGATTAGGTGATTTATAACATCGAGAGTACCAAGCTAATTTACATGGTTATCACACCTTGTTTGTGTTCCTCCGTATCCCAGTCACAAACTTGAAGGGCATAATCAAGATATAAACATGCCATTGAAGAGTTCAATGAATCTCAAAAGAATCTAGGAATTTCAATTCATTTAAAACCTAATCTTCAATTTCGTTTTCATGGCGAAAATTGGTAAATTGTGATTTACCTACCTCCAAATATTTTACAATTGTATTACGGCATCCCTCTTCCGAATTGTAGAATATTGTGTTGGGTCCTAGCCTTAATATTCCATTTTGGGTGTTATATTAAGGATCCTTATCTAATCTAAACTTTGTCTTTCTTTTCAGATGTCTACTTCATACAATGCTTCCAACCCAATCCCTTCCGGCTCTTTCTCCCTCATGAACTTATGTGGGAGGGTCATCTTTGATAGATTGAATTTCAATGATTTGATTCGAAACATCTGAATGGCTATTTGTTATGAGGAAAAAGAATAATATGTACTTGATAAAGAGATTAAGGAGGTTGACGAATCAACTGCTATTCCCGTACAAATTGATGAGTACAAAACTCATGAGAGGGACGCGACCAAAGTGTCGTGTATAATGATCGCTACCATGACTACTGAGCTTCAAAAGTCCTATGAGGACTTTTGGCCTTATGAAATGCACCAGGATTTGATGGAAAGGTACCATCAAAGTTCTCATCAGGAGAGGTATGAGATCATTGCCTCCATGATCACGAACAAAGTGAAGGATGTAGAGTCCACCACGTCCCACTTGCAAAAGATACAAAGGTTTGTGGACCGCGTGCTGAAGTTGAATGTCAACTTCGATGAAGATTTGGCTATAGATATTATTCTACACTCTTTACCTCCTTGTTATGATCAGTTTCATATGAATTATCATATGAACAAGGAGGAGGTCACTCTAATCAAGCTTTAAGTTCTCTTGAGAACTGCTGAAAGCAGTTTGAAAAGAAAATCTGTTGTACCTACTCCTACTGCAACTGCCCCTGTCCTAGCAATTGGACATGGAAAGGGAAAGAAGAGGAAGACTCCTTACAAGAGTCATAAGGGAAATTCCCATGTTGTATCCTCTTCTAGTGGAACCAAAGTTGGTTCTGTCACACCCTTTTCCAATCCAAAGGAAGCCGAGTGCTTCCATTCCCATGAAAAAGGCACTGGAGACAACGCTCCCCCAAATACTTGCCGGACATAAAGGATGGGAAGATCAAACCCTCATTTGCAGGTATTTATACTATTCTATCTAATAACTCATCACATGCTAATTCTTGGGTCATTGATACAGGATGTGGTTTTCACATTTGTTCTGATTTGCATGGTCTAAAAAGAAGTAGGGACGTGGAGCACGGGAAGATGAACTTAATCATGGGGAATAGGAAAAAGTCGTTTGTCACCAAGATTGGAGTTTATTTTTTATTGCTTAGTAGTGAGTTAAAATTAGATTTGAATAATTGTTGCTTCTTATCTGATATGGTGAGAAATATTATTTCCTTTCATAGTTTGTATGAACAAGGTTTTACCGTTTCTTTTAATAATGAAATTGGTTCAATAAATGCTTATTTTAATGGTGTATTTTATTTTGAAGCATTACCTTGCAATGACATATATGAAACTGTGATGGTTGTAGATAGCTTAGGAAATAATGTGTTGCATATTGATTCATTCAATGATTTGGATAAATCATGCTTATGGCATTGTTGTCTTGGACATGTCAACAAGAAGCTCATAGCCCAACTCCAAAAGAATGGAGTGTTGGAGTCATTTGACTTAAAGTCGGATGACACTTGTGAATCTTGTTTACTTGGAAAGATGAATAAGTCATTCTTCACTGGTTCTTGTGCAAGGGGTGAAGGTTTGTTGGACCTCATACACAACGATGTGTGTGACCCTTCAGATTCTCCATAAGGGATGCTAACCGCTTCTATGTGACTTTTACTAATGATTACAACATATATGACTATGTCTACTTAATCAAGCATAAGTCAAAAACCATTAAAAAGTTCAAAGAGTTTAAGCAAGAAGTGGAGAATCAATTGTGCAGGAAGATAAAGATGCTTCAATCCGATCATGGAGGAGAGTATCTTAGTATTGAGTTCCATGACTATCTTAAGGAATGTGGAATTGTCTCACAATTGACGCCACCTAGGACACCACAACTTAATGGTGTAGTTGAGAGGCGCAATCGAACCTTGATAAACATGGTTCGTTCCATGATGAGTCGAGCTTCGTTAGCTATCTCATTATGGGGATATGCCTTAGAGATTGCCGCACATATCCTTAATCTAGTCCCAACTAAAAAGGTTGCCAAAACACCTCATAAAATGTGGACATGGAAGGTTCCCTCGTTAGCACATATCAAGGTATGGGGTTGCGAGGATTTCATAAGACGAGAGACTCACGACAAGCTTGAACCTCATTGTGAGCGATGTATTTTCGTTGGCTACCCACATAAATCCTTTGGATATCTCTTCTATAGACCGAGTGACAATGTTGTCTTCATTGTGAGGAGATGAGTTTTCCACGAGAGGGAACTCATATTTCAGAAGGATTGTGGGAGGAAAAATGACCTTGAAGAGCTTCAAGAGTTAAGTGATGAAGGAACCTCAAACACTAGCGCTCAACTAAAGGAGGAAACTCTTGTTGAACCAATTGACGAGTCCTTACCTCTGAGGTGTTCCGATAGAGTTAGACAGGCACCAGAGTTTTATGGTTTCCATATTACTTCTGAAGGTGATACATTTATCAGTGATAGTACACTGGTAAATTTGGATGAACCTAACAACTACAAGGAAGCCATGGCAGGCCCCAAGTCTGTTAAATGGAAAGAGGCGATGGACAACGACATTCAGTCCATGTATGACAATCAAGTTTGGAACTTGGTTGACAATGTACCAGGTCGTAAGACAGTTGGGGACAAATGGATCTTCAAGAAGAAGCCCGACATGGATGGTAAAGTACACACTTATAAGGCGGGATTGGTTGCAAATGGCTATACTCAAACTCCAGGAGTTGACTATGACGAGACCTTCTCACCAGTAGCAAAGTTTAAATCTATAAGGGTTATGCTAGTCGTAGCTGCATTTCATGATTATGAAATATGGCAAATGGATGTCAAAACCGCTTTCCTTAATGGGAAGTTGGCTGAGGATATTTACATGAATCAGCCAGAGGGTTTTGTCGATGCAAAGTACCCTAATAGAGTGTGTAAGCTTGAGAAATGCATTTATGGATTGAAACAAGCGTCTCGCAGATGGAATCTTTGTTTCGATGAGAAAGTCAAAGAGTTTGGTTTCTCACGAAGCGAGGATGAGTCCTGTGTATATGTCAAAGCTAGTGGGAGTATAGTTAGCAACCTTGCAGGAGGTTAAGTCTTGGCTTGGGAAGTGTTTCTGTATGAAGGACCTCGGAGAAAATGCTTATATTCTAGGGATAAGGATATTGAGAAACATGAGTAAAGGACTAATAGGACACAGTCAAAGTACCTACTTGGACTTGGTACTGAAACGTTTCAACATGTAGGTTCCAAGAGATGAGAATTACCTATCCAAAGCAATGCCAGATTGAGTAATACTCAAAGTCCAAGCACCAATGCCGAAATAGTAGAAATGAGTCGAATACCATATGCTTCTGCAATTGGTTCGATCATTTATGTTATGAACTGTACTCGCCCTGATGTAGCCTTTGCATTGAGCATGGTTAGCAGATATCATGGGAATCCTGGTAAAACTCACCGGACTGCGGTAAATAACATTTTTATGTACCTACGAAGGACTAAGGATTGGATCCTTACCCTTGGTGGCACTACTAGAAAAATAGTCTTTTATGATGCTCATTGCACGTCGTAAAAGGCTCAGATGACGCGCAAATGCATGTCAAGGAAGGCCCTGTCATAAAGAGAGACGACGCACATTTACGACGTGCGTTTACGACACGCAATGCGTATCAAGGAATGCCCTGTCATAAAGGAAGACGGCACGCATTCGCGTGTCGTAACATTACGACGTTCTTGTTAATGACACACAATGCGTATCAAGAAAGCCCCTGTCAAGAAAGGTCATGTCATAAATGAAGATGACACACATTTTTGCGTATCATAATTTTAAATGTTTTAAAAAAAAAATATTATATATAGATTTACTAATTTTCAAATTAAATTTGTATTTAATGTCTCATAATAGAAAATAAAATATCATATACAAAAAATACAATCCATTGCATAAAATTTAATGTCATACAAATAATCGTACCATTAAAGATAAAACAAATCAGTAGAGTTGTAACAGAAATTTACAAACTAATAGTTCTGATAACCTAATGTGTGCCTCACTATAAACAAGATTTGTGCTGATTTTTTTAAATGTGTGCCTCACTTGTCTCCACTCTTCCTTAGTAACACCATTCAAGAACTCTAAATCTATGAACTTGCTCAAAATATCTATATTGCCTGCAAAAAAAAAAAAAACCTACAAAATAAAAATGAAGATGGATTATTACATTGTAAGAGAAGTAAAGAACCTTGAGCTTCCTCCAATGGGACACATGGGTAGTCAGACTTGATACACTTTGCAACATGTATATCTCCTAATGCAAGATCAACTTTAGTTCTCCAACTCTAAGGCCATATGAACCTCTTTAGTTTATCCTTAAAAAGAGAAACATAAATTAAATTATTAGATCATTTATTTATTTTGACAAAAGTAGTCGAAAAATATTAAATACCTGACCAAAGCCAACATTTACAAAATCATTCGTAAATGTAGCTGCCAGGTTTTGCCTGGCTGAATCGACACTTGCACCAACACTTGCCCGCCCATCCAGTAAGTGTGCCTAAATAAAGAGAAATTAACTGTTAATTATAAATTATAAATTATAAATATGATATAAAAATTATGAAATGGTCTACTCTTCTTACCTGATCATCAACTCTGCTGAGGTGAAGCTTTAGCAACCGCACCACCACCACCACTGCTACCCTGACTTGCTTGGGTTACCGGAGCAGCCGCTTCGCCGGCATATGCAGGGGGTTGCTGGGGGTAACCACCACCATATGAGCCTCCATATGCTGCTGCTGCCGGCTGCTACCCATACACTGCTTGGCCATACCTAGCAGCAACACCACCGTAAGGAGGGTGCTGACCGCTTGCATCCGCCTGCCCATAACCACTATAAGGAGCTGGTTGGGCATAGCCACCACCTTGTGGGGCAGCATTAGGAGACTGTTGTGGCGGCGACTGTCCATAAGCCGGTGGAGTAACAAGAGGCTTCTGTCCATATCCACCATACCCAGAAGGCGGCTGAGCCCCATAGGAACCATATGATGCAGCAGCAGGCGGTGGAGGCTGAACATAACCAGATTGAGCTCCAGATGCAGGTGGTGGAGCTTGAGCAACAGTGGTATCACCTTGTCCACCATATGAACCAGTTTGACTAGTTTGACCATCAGATTGCGAGTACCCACCATACCCATCTTGATCGTAACCTTGACCCTGATGACTGTACCCATAACCAGACCCGACTGCTGCCGCCACGGTGCCGCCAGGTGGTTGGGTTTGGGGAGCTCGTTGCTGGTTGTAGTAATCATAACCACCAGCAGCAACAGCTCCCAGCTCCCGGTGCGGTTTGCTGACCGGACTGGTCCCATCCGGCGGCATATCCGGCTGAACGAGGGTAGCCTCCGTATTGGGGTTGGGAGTATTGAGAGGGTTGACCGGGGTATGCACCTGGTTGCATGTAACCATAGCCTTCTTGTTGCATTTGGGGTGCGGGTGGGGCCCAGGTGTTTCTATGGGGTCAAGCTTGGTAGCCTGCTGTGAATATCCTCCTCCACCGCTTCCCATTGAGTTTCTCGGACGATTCTGCATATGATAAAAGTCATCATAATCTTAAATTAGCCAAAAAAAACATTTCTATAAACATGCATGGTAAAAATTAATTAACAAAGCATATACTAGTAGTTTTATACATTCATATAGATATGGTAGGCAGAAAAAAATAGCATGGAAAGCAATTACATGTTACAAGTAATCAGTAGCACAGATATTATTATTATTATTATTATTATTATTATTATTAGATTATTAAGGCACATTAATTAATATTGATGATCATATATCAAGACGGGGTAATACTGGTCGGGTGGTATTACCGAGCTTACTCCAGCAGTAGAACACAAGTGAGAAGAAGACTATCCTCTCCCTATTTGAAGTGAATGGGTACAACAACAACAAAAAAGGAGGAAAAAAACTATACAATATATGATAGCAGTGTATCATTCTTGTCCAAAGAAATACTTATGGTTTATAAAAATGGTGAATAACACCTATAAATAGTGTGTGTTAGGAATTAGGCAATTAATATCATCCTCAATCAAACCCCAATATGCAGAAATCTCTATAGCAATGATATATTTGCAGTTCTTCTGGAAAGAGATTTAGAGCCATACCAAAACTCCAACTACCCCAACACCCACTGAATCATCCTAACAGCAATATCAACAACAAGACATAATATTCGAGTCCTTAAACCCTTTATATGCTTAATAACTATATCAGATATCCATATAAACCCTAGATTTATCATATTCATAAACAGGTATGTAAAATATATATATATATATATATATGTATATTTCATTGTTAGAACCCCCAATAAGACACACTCATCAGTTGATTCTAACAACTGTAAGTATATATGACAAAGTTCCAACTTCCAACAGCACTGCAGAAGCAATACAATCCAATATACAAATATGCTCCCTTCTTTTCATTATGCAATATATGTATCTGCATGCATTTACCATTCAGACAGCTGTTCATTCCAAAGAGCAGCACCAACAGAGATCTGCAACCTCAGATTGTACATGTAGAATATAGGGAATAGAAGCATGTGGTGGCAATTTATCAAGTTTATGGATTATGGTATAAGATGATGTAAAAAAAAATATATATTTTACAATAACAGACCAAATAAGAAGGGCGGAAATGGGAGGTGTAATAACCTTTAACTAAAAGATACCCAATTTGTCTTAAATTAGCAGAAAGTTCTTTAAAAAAAACCCATTTTAAAGAGTTTCATTTTGAATCATGCACCCATTGGATTCACATATTGAGCAATCAAAGTATAATATGTTATCTAAGTAAGAATAAAGATGCTATGTATACTGAAAAGCAAGTGCAATCTAGCATACAGTTTCTGAAACTGCACATACCTCACTGATTACTTCATTAACCAACTGTTTTGCAGCCTCAATCTGCTCACTGGATCCATCTATCTGTACTGTCCTCTCTGTTGAAGTATCACCAGGGGGTGGGTGTAGTGGTATCACCTGATAACAGGTACAATAATCTTTTCAGCTATAATCATTTCTCTTGTCAAGTGTAGTCCTCAAAAGAGAGACTTTAACACTCGATATAGAAGATAGGCTCATACAGAATAGAGAAACTTAAATAGACCTGAATACGAGCTCCTGTACTCATCATCCCCACACATCTCTTCATTAGCCTCAAAACGTGTTCCCTACGTTATGTAACATCTTTATAATTACAAATCACATACTTCAACCTCATCAAATTGCTAAAGCTTTTTCATCTTTAATAATAACTCGTTTGATCAAAAGAAAGTTTTTCACTCAAAATGTAAAGGGAACATAATCTCTCATGAATGAAATTCAGCAGTAAAATTAAATATTGTTTCAGACAATTTTTTGATCAAAAGAATATACGCCCCTTTCTTTAGCATTGACTTGTACCTAGACATAAAAAAACTTGTAATCAGAAAAAAATACTCTTTGGGGCATTTTACCAAACACCTTATGTGCAGAGACAGAGAGAGGTACCATTTTCGCCATATTATCCATCTCCATAACAAGTGTGTTTCTGCATACAGAGAAAATAAAATTATCCAGATTCCATAAGTAAAAGCAGATGATTTGATTAAGAATTTGTTTGACATAGTGAGTCAGTATCGCAATCTTGAAACACGCTCGTGTGTAGAAAATACATCAAATTGATAATACACAGGTAAAGAACTTACAGGCGTTGGAGAAGCGGGAGTTGGGAAGAAACGTTGAAGGAAGACACAGTGAGGTAGTGCCGATGGATGGTTCCTAGGGTAGTTTGAATTGTATTGATGACTTGGTTTAGGTTTTGCTTGGGATCGTTGGATGACGAGGTAGTTGTCGTAACTATTGATTCAGCAGGTGAAGCATCGATGTGATGGCGGTAGAAGGTTTTAGGTTTTTTCTCATAGAGTGATGGAAGCAGAGCATAGTAGAAGGGTGTGATGGTGGTAATGGAGGCGGTAGGTTGCTCGGCCGTAACAAAAGAGGATAGAGAAGAAGAGGGAGAATGACGATTACCTTGAAGACGTTTCACGATCGACAGTGTTTGTGTGTGGAAGTCATGAGGGATAATCAGAGACAGATATGAGCAAGAAAGTGTGTTGAGAAAGCGGTACATTCAACTATTCAAGCACAGTCATGATCGTTGATTGTTGTAGAGGCCAGAGAACACCGAGGGCTTCGTTCTTGAAAAAAGCCCTAGCAAGAATGGTTCCTGCGATTTTGTGGAATTTAGGATAGTTAAAAAATAACCCCTGCATTCTATTCTAATATCGAAAATCAAGCTCAAGATAACATATAAGAGAAGAATCGAACCTGCTTCTGCATCAATCGAAAGTAGGGCTTGTAAGGAGAAGGTTATTTTCGACTGGTGAAAACAAGGAGAAAAGAACACAAGGCGTGGTTTTTAACTTTTGGGATTTCGTTTCCCCTCTTTGTTATTAACAGAGAACACGCGTTTCCTAAAAAATTATAAAACGACATGCTTATACGACACGCACTTTTTAACAAGTGCCCTCCGTGTTTTTTTTTTTTTTTTTTTTGTGACACAAATTTAGGGGCACGCAAAAATGCGCGTCCAAAATTCTTCAAATTTCTAAAGATCTGACAACTTTTTTAGGGCACACACTTTTGCGTATCATTAATCAGCGCGTGTCGTAAATTGTACATCGTAAAAGGTTGTTTTTCTTGTAGTGTGGGAATGATGACTTAAGAGTGGTAAGGTATAGTGATGCCAGCTTTCAGACCGACAAAGATAGTTTCCGCTCTCATTCGAGCTGGATATTTACCCTAAATGGAGGAGCAATAACTTGGAAAAGTTCCAAACAGGAGACTGTAGCTGATTCAACGTGTGAATCAGAGTATATAGCAGCGAGTGAAGCGTCGAAGGAGGTGATATAGTTGAAGAACTTCATCTGACACCTTGGCGTTGTACCAGCTATAAAGGATCCCATGGAGATTTTCTTGTGATAGCGACAATATCGTTGCCTTATCCAAGGAACCAAGAGATCATAGTAGATCAAGGCACATCAACATAAAATATCACTTCATAAGACATCAAGTAGAAGAGGGACTCCTCGTAGCTAAGAGGGTATCTTCAGAAGCAAATCTAGCATACCCCCTTACGAAGAGACTGAGTAGGGTTAAGCACTTGCAGCAAGCTAGTAGTATCGGGCTGAAGGACGATATTTTTTTTAGTGATTAAATAGACATTTAGAAACTTGTAATTGTTAGAATGTAATTGACATTTGATGGTTAAATAAAAGGTGTTTTTTATTTATAAGTAAAGTTACTGTCTTGTGTCACTTATTTACTATCGTTTCATTTTGCATCTTTTGACTTCCAGAATAATAAGATTATTCAAACTATCCACAGTCGATCATATTTTGGAAGTAGGTCATGAAAGAAGACTGTCATGAATGGGTTTTTGTATGATTTTATAAGGTGTTAGACATAGCAAAAGATTGCTACAACCATTCATGACTGCTCTTGAAATAAGATTTGAGTATTGGACTAAACCCACGCTCATATATCACTTCATGGAATTTATCACGAGTGATTGTGAGACGATAATATCGTATAATCTTCAAACCAACATATATGAGTTGGTGATTATTTGTTGATTGTACATTAATAGTGCGTAACCACATCAGTAACTCGATGTTATAAAGCATGCTATTATGTATGATTCAATGAATAGTTAGCACAAGCATATAAGTCAAAGTTTATCTGTTCCTTTTATTCTTAGAAGATTAAAAGCGTTATCTTGGGCCCCCCGATGATTTTGTTTTGACTTATGTACCACGCAAGGTCAGAACTCTATTCATGTGTTCAATTAAGTTCTATGTCGAACAACTCCGAAATCAGGAAACAAAATGCTGGAGAATGAGTACGATTTTAATTCCATGTCTTTGTCCACATAATATCTTGTAGAACAGAGGATTATATGATCACTTATCTAATGGATGTGTCAGAGTTGGACAACGGATTTTTGAGAGATACGATTGCTAATCGGATTTTAAATTACATCGGCAATTATAGTTATTAGACGTATCCAAGTGGAAGACTGTTGGAAAAGGTGTCTAATCCCATCACTATAATTGGTATGTACTTGAACTGATAGTAGCATGGTCCATTTGGGTTGCATTCAACCAAGCAATATGTTAGGAAGGATATTTGGGTAAGAGGTTAATTATGATTTATTAATATATTATAAGTATAATATATTAATTGATGAATCATATTATTTAATTAGTATTGATCAAGAATTAATTTAAGAGTTAATTTAGTGATTAAAAGAGACTAATTAAATTGATACATATGGATTTGGCTAATGATCCATGATTTGATTGATGGGCTTATGGGTTAGTCCATGAAGTGGTTATCCAAATCAAATGGGTGGATCATAAGCTTATGGGTATGGACTAGGGTTACACATGACCCTTGATATTCTACACACACACACATACACACACACAGACATATATATATATATATATATATATATATATATATATATATATATATATATATATTGAAGAGTAAGAACCTATTTTAAAGTCTCCATAACCTCTCCATATTCATCCTAATTGTTCTTGGTGTTTTGTGATTCCATTTACGGCATCACACTTGGGGTGCTAAGATTTCTTGAGGCCAAGTCATTCAAACTACTACACGAGGTAATATTCTAACTAGTTTTTATGATTCAAATATCCCATTACATGCTAGTTTAGGCTTCATGCTTTTGAAAATGTTTATTGCGTGTATACTTAGAGAAAACTTAGATCCAAAGCATTAGGGTTGTATGTGCACCATAGGAATGTTAGAGTACATAAAACCCGACATAATTCTCCCGTTGGTCAGGTGTTGATTGACGCGCCTGTCGGTGGTGTTTCCCGTGAGCACCATTTTCCTTCTGATACGGAAGAGGATGAGGCGTCGACTGGACTGAATCGACATAGTACCCGTACGACCTCCAAATAATGGCTTTCCTGGTTGGATTTGCCGCTTGCAGAATCTGCTGAGGTCAGCTCATCGGATCGACGCCTTCTCAAGAGGCGGAACGTTGACTTCCTTTTGGGGGAGGCCACTGTAGTGGTTTATATCCCAAATGATGACACTTCGAAATAGTTGGAGGGGATGAGAGAAGGGGAGACTTAACTGCCTCGTGGAACTAAATAGGAGCCAGTGGAAACTGCTGCTTTAGGTAGGAACGTTTTTGGTGTTGACTCAGACATTGTTTGCGAAGTTGTTCGAAACTCACCAATCCTGCTTCTGACTGGGGATAGTACTACCGAGGCTTTTGCTTCTACTACTCCGGCGGTGCTGCCCATATATGTTCCAGGATGGGGGATAACCCATGAATCTCATCTCTCCTAGCATACAACGACATATGATTATGGTTCCCATGTTTTTTCCCCTACTACCATCGTGCCTTTGGAGCTTCTCTCTAACTCACATCTTTCGAACAACCTTTTATATGCAGCTGCACAGGTTTGTTCATACATGGTGAGGAATGCCTCTCACCTTCATCAGAGTGATTCTAGTTTCGGTGAGCTTGCTTTGATTAAGGCCGAGCGGGATGAACTAAAAGTGAGGTTGCTAGAGTTAGAAGGGGAGAAGCGGTTATTCAAGGAGCGCTTTGATCTTTTAGCAGGGGAGAAAACGTCTTTAGAGGACAAGGTGGATTGTTTGGATGGGCCAGTGGAACGATTTTCTCAAGAAATTGAGGTTTTAGTAGAGGAGAAGAGGGTGTTGGAGAGCCAGGCAGATTGTGTTAATAAGAGGTTGGAAGAGGTGATTACAAGGAGAAAAGCTACAGAGGAAGATTCGGGGTAATATTTCATAAGGGCATTGTCCGGGTGGTGGATAAGGTTGTCGAGAGCGTTGAGTGTTTTTTGGGGGTTAAGCGGATGAAAATAGCGTGTGTGGATGCTGTTGTGGAGAATGGCAAACATGCGATTCAGGAGCAAGTTGTCGTCTGAAAGTTTGTCTCCGAGGAACCAAGTGTTATTGTGGAGAATGCTTAGGCAATGCATGCTGCTGTAAAATCTTTTATAGAGACCACTTTTCATCCTACCTTCGCCTAGGTGAGCTGGACATAGGAGGCCTTCTCCGATTGTGCAGTGATCTTGACACTGAAGAGGGCCAGCCTGAAGGTGGCTCTTCTTCACGCCTGACCTTCCTCCACCCCTCAGTAAGTGATAAATTTTTTCCTTTTTTGTTGTTTGATGTTTAAGATGGTATTTGTATTTTTCTGGTTTTTTTTGAAATAATGTTTGATTTGTTTCCTTGTCCCTGCGTGGTCTTTTCCAAATCCTGGGGGGTTGTCCAGGTTAGACAATTTGTTATGTTTGTTTTTTTATGTGCTAAGTTTTCCTTTTCATTTTATCGTGTTTGTCCCTTTTTTGTTGTCTTGGATGGTGTGCATTGGCCTTCCTTAGTTTGGATTCTCCCCAGAGGTTAGTGTTGGCCTTTGGGACAAGGTTGTCGAGAGCGTTGAGACTTTTGGGTAATGGTTAACATTTTCTTGACAAGTTTTGGGTTCCCGTAGCGTCTGTTTTAACAGACTCGATGCTTGCCCTCGGGTCAGTTTTAATGAGTCGAGGCTTTAACTAGCCTGTAGGTGCAAACTCTAACTGGTTGCGTTAATTTGTCCTTTCTAGATAAAAGCATTCACTTTGGGGCTTTTATCTAAGCCCTACGTCAAGGGTAGTTATACTCCAGCTCTAGTCATCTAAGCAAGACTGAGATCGTCACCTCAGGGTCTAATAGCTCAGGTACTATGCATTTCGAGGGAAAGGTTATGATCCTTTAAGGCCTTTTACATCTCGTGATCAGGAGTTGCAGCTCTCCTGGCCTCGTCGACATGTTTATTAAGGAGAAGTGATGAGCCCTTGAGGCCTATGATTGTGTTTTTCTCAATGGTTTTGTGTTGGTTGGCACGGATGATCAGTCCGTCTTTATTTGCCATTTGTACGAAAGTATGTCTATACCTGCTGATTAAAAATTATCTTTTCATTGCGTATTTTTTGGTGTCTTGGAGACATCTACATCGTTAGATAAGTATCGGGAGTCTGATAGTCTTTTCTATTCTAGGTCTAGCTCTTAGACTGACTAGTTGGGGCGTGTTATCCGTTAGGAGTTTGATCACTTGGCCCTTTCCCTTGATTCTCCCTAAGTTAAGACTATTGGCTTGGGCTTTGGGGCTCTTAGGTCATTGGGACGAATTCTTTTTCTTAGTCTTTCTTGGTTTGTGTCCTTCGAAGGCTCGTTCCTACAAGCTTTCCAACATTCGTGTTTGTGCACAAGTCGTTATTGGCTATTTCTAGGATGGTCTTCTTTTGGAAGACGATTTTCAATTTCCTCCATTCTCCAGCTTTGGTTTCCTGGTTACCACCGTAGAGCAGTTTTACCTCCTTGTGCGCGACTTTTTCGTTGCTGGCTTTGTTTTTTGCGAGGTTATTGACTAGATTCCGTATTGGGGAAAGTCTCTGCCAGTTGAGGACTCTTACAATTTTAGTGAGTCTTCTATCCGCATCTTCTTTTTTGAGGCAGTTGCCTACCCTCGCTGCTCCGGTGCTGGCGGTTCGTTGGTTTTGTTTTCGGAGTGGTAATGTTGTTGTTATCACACCCTTCTCCCTACGAGATATTCGTTTAGGGTTGGATTCCTTTTGTACTGTCCTGGGTGCGGGTATTTGTTTTCTTGCGCTTGACCGTATGGGTGGTAATTATTTTTGTGTGTCGCTTTCTTGGGATGTGCGCGGTAGCCCAAGCGGTGATCGCCCGAAGTGGTTTTGCCTGTGTGTTTAGGACTGTTACGATTGTTGAGCCGTTGGTTGTTCTAAACTTTACTGTACCATGTATTGTTTATGGGATGTCCTGTAGCCGGAAGAGGGCAGGTCGCCCTAGGATCATATCATCTTCTGACTTGTGTTTAACTACTGAGAACTCGATTATCCTTGTTACCCTTTCCTTTCTATCGTGGCTGAGCAGTGTCAACGAGAGGTTTATGGTCCCGAGTGGCCATAGCTTGTGTCCTATGAAGCCAACGAGTGGGGATCGGGTTGGGGGTTTTAGGCTCCTCTTCCAAGATGTCAGGAGTCGTTTGAAACAATGCTCGTAGAGGACGTCGGTGCTGCTACTTCCATCGACCAGGGCTCGCCATATATGATGTTGTTGGATGAGGGAGGGATTATGATTGGATCTGTGGAGTCCCATTCGGGATCTTGCGGGTCTTCCGGTGAGAATCTAATGTTGAGAGTATCACCGGGAGAGCCATCGACGTCGTTGGCTAGCAACCAACACCAGGATCTGTTCTCAGGCCTTACGATTGCGAATATTTCCTCCTTTTTGATTGTTCATTTATTCACCTCCTTCCGGGTTCTCCCATCTTTCCGCTTGGCTTCGAACTTTGATTGTAGAGTCTTTGCGATTTTCGTTAAGTCTCCATTTAGCTTCTTGTCTTCTACTCCTCTTTTGAAGATCGCGCACCCTCCAGTGTCATGGGGTTTTCTCTTGTGGAATTTGTAATATCTGCTTTTCTCTTTTTCCGTTCACTGAGGGGTTTTTTCTACCACATGTACTTCCATCTTATGGCTCCTGGGCTCGTCTTTGATGAATTGGCAGAATGTATGAGATGAGTGTCTTGAATGTCTGCTAAGTTTGTTAAGGATTCCATCGTTGCGCTCCTTGTCGCTATGGCGGTAGTGAGAGCAGGCTGATTCTTGTTTGAGGTAGGCATTCACTACATATTTTAGATTGGCTTGTTTGTGTTTTTCTCCCTAGATCTTCCTGAGGTATTTTTCAACCCTATATTTGAGCGCTTCCCAAGATTTTGGCACTATTCCTTTCATTTTCCTTGATAGGGGGCCTAGGAGTAGCCCTTGGGCGAAGGCCCGTGACTAGAAATTCCTCGTGACCGGGGATGTTCAGGGTAGCAAGGGTAAACCGGTCATAGTATGCTCAGATGGATACTCCCTCTTTTTCTTGAATGCCATGATAGAGTTGACATCTCCTTTGCTATTCAAAGTTGGAGATACTTCTCGGACGTAGTTGTCCACTCGTAGGTGTCTATGTTTTCATCAGGATCTGTCGTGCCATCACACTTTGGGATGTTTGGGATCATGGCGGAATGTGGTATTTCATAATGTAATAGCTCTTGGCAGAACGCTAAGCTAATACTTGTTACGAGGTTGTTCATGTGTGGGTAGCTGGGTGCTCCGCTGAGTATCGCCTGTTGTACGTGGTATGGGCAGTTGTACCCTTGGCCATACTCGAAATGGTACCCGTGGTTGTACATGGTCGCTTGAGGTATACATGATACCTATGTGGAGTATGCGTGCATCAACTGATTCGGCTGCGAACTTGAGTCTGTTGGCCCTGTAGTGTGTGAGTTCATCCCCTACATTGGTGTGCCTTGAATTTTGTGGGTTTGTGGCTGCATTTGAGGGTACACGCGTTGGTAGTAGTAAATAGCAGGATATGCGACATGGCAGCCATCGAGGAAGACTGATGACCTGTAGGTGGTGCGGCTGATAGAATGGTGCCAAGGGATTAGGCACTAGTCCCCACCCGTCGCGTCGATGGCTGTGGTCGATTTATTATTGTGATTGGGTGGTCAACGTTCTTTAAGGTGCTTTGGTGGTAGTCATGGACGGATGCTTCGTTGTGACGGCCATCGATCGCCATAGACTAGCGATGAACTCCTCTGCGAGACCGAACGGTGGCGTCATTGGTGTCTGTGTTAGCGGACGCCCTTCCAGTATCGACAGACTGCTTTTGTCGATGGACCACATTGGTCTAACGAGGCTAGTGTGTTCACCTTCCTTCCGTATCAGTCCTTTATCCGCCATTTTTGGCGCCTGATGTTGTGAAGTGGTTTATGTCGTACTGGGTGCACGTTCGGATGGCGCCAACTATTGTGGTATGTCTCCAGCTTAATTCTGTCTCTTTGAGGGATGGAAATGAAGGGCCTGAGAATCACATAAAAGAAAACAAGATCGTCATTCGTTGTCCGGGAGGCAAGCCTGGAACGAGGCTCCAACGATCAAGTCAATTGGTCTCTTAGAGAGGAGGTGAACAAGTGATAGGTAAGAGTTTAAGGGTGGCGTTTTTCGATCCCTTCTCTTGGAGGAGAAGGGACATTTTTATACTTGTGGTTTGGGGGACAGATCCCAGACAGTACCTTCTACCTTTTCAGGTTTGGCAGGGATAGATGTCCTTCGATTGGTAGATCGTGCTCCGTGAGTGGTTGTTTGTTATTGGTGCAGGTATGTCAGGAGCGGTGTCCTGAGCGCAACACATGTCGCACTGGGAGGCGATTGGTACTATTTTCTCTTGACGCTGACCCTGGTACTTGGGCGCTAAGGAACGAATATGGGATCATGAGGGCGAGGGCGAGGATGCGGTGTTAGGCATACATCATCCTTTGCCCAAACAGTCTATCAAACTAACGGTTTTGATTATGTTTGACGTATTCTTGGTGGGATACGTCATCAACTACCTTAGACTAAGAATTACTCTATTCCACTCACTAACCACATAATTATCCCACTAAAACCATGATCCAATTCTTTGACCTAATCGGTCCCTACTAGGGATGAGATTTAGAATCGGAAAACCGGACCGGAACCGGAACCATTAGAACAAGAATTTGTAGAACCGGTTCGGGTCCTGGGTTAAAAGAATGACTCTATCCGGGTTTTGGGTAATCCGCGTTTCGGGTCCTTCGGGCCCAGGTAAACCGGGTTTAAGAATCGGAACCGTGTTAGGAACCAGAATCGGTTTTAGGGGTCGGAACCAGTTTCTATGGAAAGTTTAAAACATGCATATCTCATTCGTTTCAAGTCAGATTGGAATTAGGTTTTTTCTATAGTATACTTTATAGTTTTTACATGATTTTAGACTATAATTTTTTCATTTTTGGGTTTATATTCATTAACTTATAGTCTCTCAAATTCGGGATATCAAAGCTGGAAATTTTATATTTTTCAGCTTTTTTTTTGTATTCTGTTATAGTTTTGAAACATGCATATCTCATTCGTTTAAAGTCGGATTGACATGAGGTTTTTTCATATTATAGTTTATAGTTTGTACATGATTTTAAACTATAATTTTTGTCATTTTTGGGTTTATATTCATTGAATTATAGTGTCTCAAAGTTGGGATATCAAAGCTGAGAATTTTTTGTTTTTCAACTTTTTTTATATTCTGTAAGAGTTTTAAAACATGCATATCTCATTCGTTTGAAGTCGGATTGACATGAGGTTTTTTCCGGAGTGTATTTTATAGTTTGTACATGATTTTAGACTATAATTTTGTTATTTTTGGGTGTTTATTCATTGAATTATAGTCTCTCAAAGTCGTGATTCAAAGCTGAAAATTTTATGTGTTTAAGCTTTCTTTGTATTTCATGATAGATTTAAAATATACATATTTACTTCGTTTGAAGTCAGAATAGCATGCGGTTTTTTTCCAAAGTGTAGTATAGAGTTTGTACATGATTTAAGACTATAATTTTGTCATTTTTGGTTTCATATTCATTGATTTATAGTCTCCCAAAGTTGGGATCTCAAAGCTGCAATTTTTTTTTCTCACCTTTATTTTTATATTTTCTGAAATTTTAAAACATGCATTCGACTCACTTTACCTAGTTCCCTAGGTTTTTTGGTTTTAGACCCATTTTACCCGGTTCCATTCGACCTTATTTGATATTTCCGGGTTTTTCGGTTCCAGACTCACTTTATCCGGTACCTTACCCGGAACCGGTTCCTATATACAGGCCCGGTTTCTAGTTCTAAAAAATCTCATTAACCGGTTCCCGGGTTTTCCGGGTCTGGGTCTACCGGTCCGGGTTTGGACACACTCTCATCTCTAGTCCCTACTAGGTCTCACATTCACTGCCATAATCCTACAGGCCTCGCTCATGGGTCTCACCCAGTCTATACCAATGAACGGGCCACGCCCACGTGTCTCACCACATCTAGAACTACACACCCCTAACCTCGCCTCGGACTCTAATGACCCTCCTCCCATAATAGAGAGACGCTCTCCGACCCCACTTTCTGCCTTGACCAAGGCACAAGTTGATCCTCTTTTATACTCACGACCACTCTAACGATGGTCTACCTTAATCTGGTGACTGATACGATCCCATTGCAGACCTACAACAACTTCCACAACTTCTTGATATCCTGCTGAATGCTATGGCCACCCCGAAGTCTTACAACATATCTAAGGCACCATGATCACCGACCATGGTCTTACCACACCTTTACCATATCAACCTCAATCTTCCTGAGTCGAACCTACATCCGACTAAATCCCAATTAGGTGTTAGGGTCATGCTTCGAACCCCAAAGCCTTCATCAAACAAAAACAGGCAGCGAGGCTCTAACACAACCCTCAACCTAGATCCACCCACATGCCTGCTATACATCACAAATTAGATGACAACCAGCTTTTGGAAGCTTCTTGAACTCCCAGCTTACACAACTTCAATCCAGACAGCCACTTGAGTCTTCTTCCCTCCGAACTCGGATGTGAAACTCACCCTAGTTTCATACCTGATTCAGCTCCTGAAATTCTGAACAATTCTCCCCCACTTGGATTCGTCAGAGCTATCTCAACCCATAAAATTTGATGGATTCCTAACCCATCTTACCTCCTTATAACTAAAACCGTCGACGACCTGGGCTTACCAATACTAGCATTTCATTACTAGCCAATCTTGATGATCGCACATCTCTTGATATCCATATGAATACTCCCCGAAACCTCAGCAGGTCTGATAACCCCAATCGCTTCCCATGACACAACACCAAGTCCTTGAGTCATTTATGTTGGTGAAAAAGACCATAACCCTTGCTCTGAACTGGCGAATCCTCACTCCAACTTCCAATCCTCAGAAGGATCTCTGAATTCTAACCGTCTTCAACCCTCGAGATTATAAAATTCGCCTTGCACTTCCAATGAACAAAAAAAAAACTCCTACGAATTCCATCACCATCTTCTTACTACCGCTCCTTCCTTAGCAACGGTAGTGATTGGAACCAAAGGTCCTTCCATAGATGAATGCCGATCCTACCGGAAAAAATGCTAACACGACTAAACTGTGACTTCATTGATGAACTAACCAGATAATTCGATCATAGACCTTCCAAACGATACCCTTGAATTGATCCTGTCAAAGATCCGTAACAACAACCAAACAAGCTGAATCCCGCTCAGCAAGATACAACCCACTAATGACTCTTGGCATGCAAAATGGAATATAACAATTCTTGATTATATAACCCGTGCAACAACAAAGAACTAAACCAAAGATAATGCTACCTAAACTCAAATAAGATTCCAAAGCAATATTAACACTGATAATAATCAAGAAGAAAGCAAAAGATAACATACATGCAATAGCATATGATGAATCTTTGGCCTTCCCTGACTGACATTGTAATGCTAGGCTCCTCGCTGCTGGGGTTCCTGCCGTACCGGCATGACCATCAGTGATCGTCAATGTAACTGGAGCAGGTGCACTCACTGCTCCACCCTTAACATCCGACAGTCGGCCTTCTTGTGGCCCACCTAGTTTTTGTGAAAACACTTTGGATCCGATGGGGGCAATCCCTAATAAAATTGCCTTTCTGACCACAACTGAAACAATCTCAAACTGTCTCCCAACATCCTCCCTCATAGGTCCTCCTGCTCTTGGTTTAATAGCCCCGACCCTGATGGCCTCTCAAACGTGAATCTTGAGTCTTGGGCCTCTTCAACTGGCCCACTAAAATTCGATTCTCCTCTGGATTCCTCTTCCCAAGGTGCTCTAAATCAATCTCATGCTCTTGGGCTCTAGCAATCATATCATTCAGGGTCTCGTTCCCTCACAAACTCCCTAATGTCATCCCTGAACATGTCATGATACCTTACCTTCTTCATCTCCTTGTCCACAACATACTGCAGAACCAATAAAGCCCTCTCCCAGAACTTGGCAATGATCTCTGCCACAATCTTAGTCGTCCAGTGAAGGTCCCGAAACTCCCTTGCTAGCTGTTGCATCTCAATAATTGGTGCAAACTTGGCCCTAAATCGGGTCATAAACTCATCCTAAGTCATCATATCCAGGGCTTCACCTACCAAAGTGAAGTCTACCTCCTCTCGTCGACCTCAGGCTCTGTCCTTCAGAAGATAGGAGGCAAATCTGACCTTCGACCCCTCGGAGCAGAAACTCATCTTGAAGTGTTAGCCACATCTGCTAACCATCTCCTACTGGTAATGGGGTCCTTCTCGAAATAGAAATTGAGAGCTCAAAAATCACATAACTCACGGAAAGAAAGAGTGTGAGCTCTAACAAAAGCCATAACCTTAGTGCAGAATGCGTGCGCCCAGACGCTCATCCAAAATCTTCAAAATTCCCTCCTTGACCATGCCAAAGATCACAGAAGTTTTCTCTAAGATATTGCGGGTAATCTTCGCTTAGATGAACTCCTGCATCCGCTCATCAATTGACTCAGTACCTGCACCTGAGCCTGAACCCGAACCCGAACTTCCTTCCTGAGCACTCATTACCATACTGAAAAACAACATGAAAATGATTAGAACATACTCAAGAATCCTCATCTCAATGGTTTCCTAGATTCTCCAAGATTCTCCCCGATTCAAGTATGGATCCTGTACTTTCAGTAGTACGGGCCCAATACCACCTTTCACACCTATCCATACTTTCCTCAAGAATCATCCTGAATCCTTTAAATCACATTCTCAAACTGATACTCCAAATACAGGCTAAACAACGTAACTAAATCGACTGAAGCACTTCTTAGGCTTTCCAAGGTTTCCGACCTCACCCTGCCATCAGTTGCCAAAGAACTCCCCATAATGTTAGTTAACCACCTCATGAATATAATCACATGCAACAAAGTTTAGATAATCCTTCGAGTAAAAGACTCATCCCTACAACTGTTAGACTCAAACAAGAGCTGCGCAATAGGGTCAAATCCATCACTTTGAGATTATTCAACCTTTTTCACATGTGACTTAACATATTCACTTAATAGCTAACTCACATCAGTTAAGAGTTCCACAAAGCACAAAGCAAGCAGAGTTTGTGTAGTAGAACTCCAATTCATAGAATAACCAAAGATCATTAAAACTCATATTAGGAACTTCCACTCTCACTGTCGGTTGCCTTATGCATGCAAATTATACACAATACAGGATCAAATAGACTGTCGAATAAAATACTCTACCCTAGGACGACAACTAAACGATGAACAAACAATATGGCCAAGTCAATCATTTTAGGGCTATATGTTCCTAACTGTATACAAGTTCTAAAGCATACACCTAGTAATTATTGATACCAGTACATATTCTCAATCTAGCATAGCTTCCAACGCTCCTTAGGCTACAAGGCATCACATATCAAGACAATATATCATGCAATTCTTGAAATTATCCCTAGACTTATCCTAGCATGAAATTCTCATAACATATAAATATAACAAACATGTATGGGAATTTTGGGAATCATTTACTTGAGCTCGGTTGCTTGCACGCACGATCCCCTTTTGTCTTTATAAAATCCTTTTAGAAATTTATTCCCTTTTATAATTTTTTTAGAAACTCCTTTTCTTCCAAAAGATTATCAATTCCTCAATTTGAGTTCAGACATACCCGAGAGTGTGCCTAAATCCCTCAAACCAAGGCTTTGATACCAACTTGTAAAGTCCCAAAAATTATGAGGTAAAATTTTTATTTTTAATTCAACCAAAACATTAATTAACTTTAAGTTAAACATTCATTATCTTTTCTCTAAATATTCAAAGGTACTTTATAAGAAAACAGTTATTAGATTACAATCCTAAAGTCATCATAATGTGAAACATGGGTGGATGCGCTACGATCAAGCTGGGCCCTTCCCCTTCGATCTGGAAGTACCTGAAATCATAACCATAAAAACCGTAATCACAAAGCTTAGTGAGTTCCCAAAAATACCACATACCATACATACCCTTGGGCATAGGGCCAATTCGCATATTAGGCCTAACTTACCATAATGGGCCTTGCCCGATCATACAAATGCAAAAGTCACAAAGATAGTTAGCACCTCCATTACATACAATGGGCCTATCCCTTCCTATTCCATGGGCCTAGCCTAACATACAAATAGGCCTAGCCTATCAAACAATGGGCCTAGCCTAACATACAAATAGGCCTTGCCCAACATACCATGTGAGAGTCACAAAGACATCTAACAAAACAGAATCTAGTGGGCAACATTGGTGACTTCAACACACGAGTACAGTGAGGTGACACACCTCTAGCTGCTAAAACACTCGAATAAATCTCTGACTGTTGGACCAGAGAATCCTCACGCTATCAATCATCAAATGACATCTAATTATTAATAGGATTTAGAACCATAACCAAGGGTTTAAGCTACTTAGCCCATAACCAGGGTAAAATAGCATTCTACACTTCATCTCACTTGGCCCAAAGCCAAGGAACAACTCAAATACTTCCAAGGCCTAAATCCAAAATGATATGCCAAAGCCCAACATGACCCAATCTTCCAAATTCAGCCGCAAAGCCATCATGGGTCTAAATCCAAAGGAGCCGAAAAATACAAACCATAAGCCCAAGATAGAAGTATAATATCCCAACAAGGCCTAAACTAAGAAAACCCAACCAATGGCCCAAACCGAGAACATCAAGCCCAAACTTCCATCTGCTGAGTACCCGGGGGGTACTCAGCTCGTACACTAAGTGTACTCCGTTTGGGGTTAGCACGTGCAACGTACCAGCTGGGTATACCCATCGTACTCCCCATACTAGCTTTCCACTCCAATAAGCACTTAATCGGATAAGACAAAGTGTCAAATTCCCATATCAGATTCTCTAAGGCTACTTATCACGCAAAGTTGGAAACTTTACATGCATGCATGTCCTAATGGGGGTCAAGAGCTCAAAAATAGCTTAATGAAGGTCTTAATACATGCATGGGTGAAGATACAACATAAATTTTGCATTTTTATGCATAAGGGACACCTAAAATCGAGATCTAAGTGTTGAGCTTTTGAAACAACCTTTACTGACAAGGATCAGCCAAAAGTAACCAAAATATGCCATAAACAAACCCAAACTAGATCTAAACAAGGATTTGTCAAGCTAAGAAGTGTATACCTCAAATACCATGAAATGATGATACTAACTTTGAATCTCAGAGCTCCACTCTAAGAAATGAGTCTTCAATCTTCTTCTACCACTTCAAAATGCATAAGAACACACCAAAATTCTTCACAAGAGCTCAAAAGCACCAAAACAATGGCTAGGGGCGAAATTAGGGTTTAGAAGATATGTAGGTTGGTCTAAAATGTCCTGTAGGTGAGTTTAAGATGCTTAAATATGGTGTAAACCCTAAAAAATAGGGTTTTCATTTGGCTAGAGTACGCCCCGTGTACTACTAGTACGCCCAGTGTATTCCATGAAGGTCCACGATCCGTTTAGATTAGTACGCCCTATGTACTTCCTTGTATGCTGTGCATACAAGGCTTAGCCCATTAAACCGCCAACTTCTTTGTTCAGAGTCCGATTTCTACGATCCTTATATCCACAGAAAGGTAACAAGAAGGTCTACAGTTTTATCAACTCATCCTTGCCTTAAAAGTTCCCAAAATAAAATCCAAAATTATAAAAAGCCCGAAAAGATACTTTATCGATATACCTCTTGTCCTCAAAACAAAAACCGAACTCTCGAATAATCCAACTTACCTTACCCACACCTAATGGGTCTAAATCCCTCTTTCCTAAAGGCCCTAAGCCTTATGATACCCGATCTTCGGGTCACCCCCGCATTAGGAAACCATTTGGAACATGGTGTTACAAAGTTTTCTGAAATAGCATCAAAAGAAACAACACTAGGATAAAAAATTGAAGAATCCAAGCTTGTAAGGAAATTTCTTAAAACCTTACTTCGATCCAAGTTCATACATATTGTTGCATCACTTGAACAAGTATTAAATCTCAATGCCATGAGATTTGAAGATGTGGGTGGAAGACTAAAAGCCTATGAAGAACAAGTGAATGATGATGATTCCAGAGATAACAATAAATCAAAATTGTTGTTCACCAAAAAGGGCCAACAAAATCAGAAGAATCAAGGTAACAATAAGGGATAATTAAAGGTTCAAATGGCAAAGGAAAAGGGAAATCAAAATGGAGGAAGTGGAGGGTCATCTAATGTCCAAAATACTCTTTCAACTAATGATATGCTACAAAAAGATAAACAAAAGAAAGATCATTCTAAAATTATTTTCTATAGGTATGACAAACTGGGTCACTTTGCATCTCAATGTACCGAACGACTCCAAAAGTTACAAGAGGCAAATCTTACCGAGAATAGTGATAATGATGCAACGATATTCCTTCATGAAACCGTGTTCTAAAATGAAGAAAAAGCAGTACCGTCTTAATACAACTCACAAGAAAACGATGTGTGGTACCTTGACGACGGGGCAAGTAATCATATGATGGGAAATCATTTGTTCTTTTTCAGGCTCTATGAAGTGTCACACCCCTGAACCGGAACAACGGAAATGTCCGGGGGTTGGGTGACTTCATATTTCAACATCATCACAGTGAATATAATATAAACAAGGCAAGCATCGTCATCACACGTACAATAATACAACAATATTGAGTTTACATCATTGTAACTGTTTACAAATGTTACATCCCAAAAATATAAGGTTTTAAAATAACAACAAAATGCAACAAATTCCACATATTCTTGATGTGCACCTGCTTAACGATTTCCTGAGAATACAAGTTATTTTGAAAATGATTCAACATATATAATGTTGGTGAGTTTATAAGCATGCTTGTATGAAAAGATTTTGTATAAATTTGTAAACACCAGAAAATCCGATATTTTGTGTAAAATGGTTGGAAGTATTGTGTCAAATCATGTAATAATGCATGTGTGTTTCCTGTTTTGAAAATGTATAAAACGAGTATTCTAGCAAATCTGATAGTTTCTATTGTAAGTAGACGGTATTGTATAATTGTATGATTCCCTAGAAAATCCGATATTTTTTGCTTGTAAAAAATCTTGTGGTCTTAAACCCAATGACTGGTAAGTAGTGTATCCATATATGTTTCCGTAAAATAAATCTATCTGTGTATTCCGTAAATTTTACAGTGGGGGTTAATCTCTAGGTGAGTCGTGATAACCATACTTATAATGACTGGTCCGCCTGTCGTGGCTTTTTTCAAACACTGACTTGTTTAAGGTAAGGTTTTTTACCCTAGACTGACCTCGTCTAACTGTAGCGAACAACTCAGGTGTGGGGTGTCACCCCCGTATAGATCTATAACAAACTCTCGCTCTCCCTCTAGGAGACTCTGGTTATAACTACAGGCTATGGTTGTACACAAGATAGGTGTGAACAAATGAAATGTCTCACAATATTCTTAACTGAATTTACGCGAATATTGAATTACATAGTGTATATTGTTTCCATGTATGTTTTTAGTTTATTAGGCCCAACAATCATGTAAATGGGCCACAAAGGCCCAAATAACATGTAATGTATATTACAGGTGCAATAAACATAATATTGGACCACAAAGGGCCCAATAGACATGAAGTATGTATTCCAAACCCACTTAAACATGCAAATGGGCCATTCAGACCCAATAAGCATGTAAGGTATATTCCAACCCAATTTGAAAATGTAAATGATGTATTTAGTCCATTTGTTATTACGTTGGTTGTTTAAATTGAATTGGTTATCAAAATGACTTAAAAGGGCCCACTTTTTGTAATAATGACATTTTTGGTCCATAAAACCGAAAATTTACAATTAAGGCACATTTTTGGTAAAAATGACACTTTAAGTCCCTTAAGTCCAAAAGTTCACATTTAGGGCATGTTTCAAAGTAAGATGACATGTTTAGCCCACTTTTTGTAGAAATAACATTTTCGACCCAATTTTTTGAAAATTTACATTTTCGGCCCAGTTTTATGAAATTGACATTTTCATCCCAAGTTTAATGGAATTGGCATTTCTAGCCCTTTTGATCAAAACTTAACATTTTTGTCCCAAATTTGTTTGAAATGACAATTAAATCCACAAAAGTCAAAATTTACCAATTTAGCCCAATAAATCGTGAAGGCCCAATTTGAGGACCATTTTATGAAAATTTACAGTTTTGGCCCTTATCAAACTATGAACTTCATAAAATTCCATTTTTATTTAAAAATGACCCATTTTGGTCCTCTCAAAACCGTGAGATACATAAAAATTCCTCACTTTTGTTTATTTTGTAAATTTTTGGCCCTTTACATGATTTTTCTTAGTTTTACATATCCTTAACATGTTTTTAATCCTTTCATCCTCATAATAAATTGCATGGAGTGTTTTAGTTTACTAATATCACCATATTTTAATAGATCTATCGAGATTTATGAAGTCCCAACCCATAAGAACAACATATAACATGGAAACACATATAATCATGCATGAACAAATAGATATACACAAAGAAAGTTGTATCCTCCCCCAAAACATAGTAAAACCGAAAATAGGGGGTATGAACTCACATTGGGTTAATGGGTTCGTTTTGTGAAGAAGTTGGAGGAGTTTTTGGCGTAACACACCTGTTGAAGAGATCTTCGAATTTTAGGAGATTTTATGAGCATGGATCATGAAATGGAGTGTTAAAGAGTGAATGATTTATCATAAAATGAAGTTAATCATCTTGTTTAGAGAGTAGCCTACCCAAAAAGTGATGATCTTTGATGAATTGTTCTTGAACACCATACAAGCACACACAAATTTGGAGAGGGAAATGAGATTTTCTTGAGAGCTCTAGAGAGAATCTTTAGGTGATTTTGAGAGTAAAAACGATGGTAGTGGGGTGGTGGTTTCGGCCGAGACTAGAAGAAGAGAGGGAGAGAGAGATAGAAGTTTTGGTAATACTTAGTGGTTACTTGTTATCTTGCTTAGATATTTGTGGTGAAAATGCTTGTATACATGCACAACAATATGGAGGTGTCACAAATCTAGCCATCTTCACATTTTTTTTATGGAACCAAGAATGGGAAGAAAAGGTGAAAGAAAAGAGTGTTTTGGGCTTATATTGAATGTTCTTGAAATTTTAAGGCCCAATATGAAAGTTTTCGGCCCATTGGGCCCTCATGGACTTACAGCACAAAAATGATAAAGGAATTGGGTTTACGGCCCAATAAGGTTCAAGAATGTTGTTTATGGCCCAATGAGGCCCATAAAGTCTTATGGCCAAAAATGTTATAGTTTAATGAATGTAGGTCGAATTAGGGCCCAAATGTGGATTCTTAGCACAAAAGAATCAAGATAAGAGTTTATTGGTCCATTAGGCCTAATAAATGATTCCTGGCCCAATAAAGGTTTGAACCGGGAAAAGTTTGGGTTACAACCCATAGTTGAGTGAGTGTAGTATATTGAATTTGGCTTAGGGCTTCATGAGCGAGTGTTGATTCGAATAGTTGATTCTGAATGAATAATATGTATATAATCTAACTTTGAATTAAAGAATACATTGAGAGTTAATCATCCATGGATAGAATTTCGTAAGCAGAAATGCTACTTGTAACATCATCCCCCCGTTAGAGGGAGTTTCATTTTGAAATTCTTTTGAAATTTGTTATTAGTTATTAAAGAAAAGGTGAGGGTAGTTCTACTTCTTCTGGCTTCACATTCCCATGTGAATTCTGGTCCACGCTTAGCGTTCCATAGAACCTTCACAATCAGAATGTGGCTTTGTTTTGTACGTTTCACTTCCATGTCCATTATTTCAACTGGCTCTTCAACGAACAGGAGATTCTCATTAACTTCGATCTTATCCAGAGGAGCGACGAGGGTTTCATCTGATAAGCACTTTTTCAGATTCAACACATGGAACACGGGGTGTATGCTGTTGAGCTCCGAGGGTAGTTGCAGCTTGTAAGCCACTGGACCGATCCAGGCAAGAATCTCGAACGGTCTGATGTATCGTGGGTTTAGTTTCCCTCGACTCCCAAAACGGATCAGCCCTTTCCTGGGAGGGACCTTCAATAGCACCCGATCTCCGACTTGAAATTCCAGAGGCTTTTTCCGTTTATCAACATAACTCCATTGTCGGTCTCGCGATGCTTGAAGTCATGCCTTGCTTTGAATTATTTTCTCCATCATTTCCAGAATGATCTCGGTTCTTGTAAGATTGTTGTTCGGTGTTTGAACTCTTTCCAATTGGATGTCGCTCACCTTAACCCATCAAACAGGCGATCTGCATTTGTGACCATACAAAGCCTCAAAAGGGGCAACCTTGATGCTCGTGTGATAGTTGTTATTGTATGAGAACTAAATTAAGGGAAAGTAGGTATCCCATGCCTTGCCAAAATCAATCACACAGGTTCGGAGATATCTTCAAGCGTTTGAATGGTTCCTTCGCTTTGGCCGTCGGTTTGAGGGTGGTAAGCAGTGCTCATGTCTAGTTGTGTTCCCAGTGCCTTCTGGAGCGACTGCCAAAATCGTGAAGTAAATCTACTATCTCGATCCGAGATAATGGATATCGACACTCCATGGAGTCTCACAATGTCTTTTATATAGATTCGTGTTAACCTCTCCATTTTGTACTTCTCCTTTATTGGTAGGAAATGGGCGGATTTAGTTAACCTATCAATAATTACCCAGATAATATCCAATCCGTCCATTGTATTAGGTAATTTGGTTATGAAATCCATGGTGATCCTTTCCCATTTCTACATGGGTATTACTGGCTGTTGTAACAATCCCGAGGGTTTTTGATATTCCACTTTTACTTTGGCACAAGTGAGACACTAGCCCACGTAAGTGGCAATCTCTGCTTTCATGTTTCGCCACCAATAATGTTGTTTAATGTCTAGGTACATCTTTTAGGAACCTAGATGGATGGAGTATCGCGTTTTGTGCACTTCGTTCATGACTATATCCCTAAATCCTCCATATTTTGGAATCCATATACATCCCATGAAGTAGTAAGCTCTGTCTCCTTTGACTTCTAGATCATTATCCATTCCCCACAGTGTTTCATTAGCGACATTCTCCAGCTTCAATGCCTCCAATTGTGCTTCCTTGACTTGAGAAGTTAGATGAGAGTGGATGGTTATCGATAAAGTTTTCAACCGACGACCTGAGTATTCTTTCCTGCTTAGGGCATCGACTACCGCATTGGCCTTTCCTGGGTGGTACTTGATCTCGCATTCATAATCAATTAGCAATCCAACCCACATTCACTACCACATGTTCAGCTCCTTTTGATTTAGAAGTGCTGGAGGCTTTTGTGGTCTGTGAAAATGGTGCACTTTGTACCATAGAGGTAGTGCCTCTAAATCTTTAGGGTGAAGACCGCGTTTCCCAGTTCGAGATCATAGGTGGTGTAATTTACTTCATGTGTATTTAATTGGCTGGATGCATATGCAATCACTTTTCCACACTGAATCAACACACAATCCATTCCTTGGTTCGAGGCGTCACAATACACTACGAAGTCTTGGGTTCCCTTTAGTAAGGATAGCACTGGAACACTACAAAGGGTTCGCTTCAAGGTTTGGAAGGCAACTTCTTGTTTTTCCGTCCAGTTGAAGGGTACACCTTTTGTGTTAGAGTAGTGAGGGACATGGCTATCTTGGAGAAGTTCTGAATAAATCTTTGGTAGTAGCCTGCGAGACCCAAGAATTGTCGGATTTCTGTTGGTTTTTTTGAAATCTCCCAACATTCAATGGCCTTGGTTTTGGAAGGATCCACGTGAATTCCCTCCTTACTGACTACATGACCTAAGAAGTTTACACTGCAAATCCAGAATTCGCATTTGGAGAGTTTTTCATATAGCTTTTAAGCTCTTAGAGTTTCCAAGATTTGACGGAGTTGTTGACCGTGTTCCTCCTTACTTCGAGAGTATATGAGTATATCATCAATGAAGAAGATTATGAAATTATCAAGGAATGGGCGGCAGACTCGATTCATGAGGTCCATAAATGTTGCGGGGGAATTTCTTAGACCAAAGTGTGTGACAACGAATTCGAAATGGCCGTATCAGGTTCGGAAAGTAGTTTTTGGAATATCCTTTTCCTGGACTCGAAGTTGATGATAACCGGATCTTGGGTCTATTTTTGAGAAATAAATAGATCCTTGAAGCAGGTCAAATAGATCATCAATTAGAGGGAGTGGGTATCAATTTTTGACTGTGAGTTTGTTGAACTCCCGATAGTCGACGCACATTTTGAAGGATCCGTACTTCTTCTTGACAAACAAGGTCGGCGCTCCCCAGGTTGAGAAGCTTGGTCTGATGAACCCTTTGTTTAGAAGTTCGCTTAATTGGGTGGATAACTCCTGCATTTCGGTGGGAGCTAACCTGTAGGGTGATTTGGCAATTGTTGTGGCTCCCGGTATTAGGTCGATTCGAAATTCAACCTGTCTTTCTAGGGGTATTCCTGGAAGATCTTCAGGAAATGCATCTGGGAAATCACATGCCACTGGGATGTCGTTAAGTTTTACTTCCTCGTTTGCTTTATCCACAACGTGAGTGAGGAAATCATAGTTTTTCTTCTGTAGGCACTTTTGTGCCTTGATGCACGAGATAAGACGGAGATTGGTGCCAGGTTTATCACCATAGATTATTAGGGTTTCGTGATTAGGAAGGTGAAGGCGAACAACCTTCTCGCATCACATAATATTAGCATGGTAGGGGCTTAACCAATCCATGCTGGTTATCACATCAAAACTCTTAATATTTACTGGCATTAAATTTATTTGAAACGAGTGGTTATTTAATGTTAATGTGCACCCTACGTAAACGTCTTTGGTTGTTTCAGTTTTACCGTTAGCCATCTCCACCGTGAAGGCTATGCTTAGCTTCTGGGGTTGTTGGTTTAGTAATTGTTTGAAATTATTACTCACAAAACTCCGCTCAACTCCACTGTCAAATAGAATGCATGCGTAAGTGTTGTTGAGGAGGAATGTACCATTTACTGCCATTGGGTGTTGAACTGCCTCTCCTTGACCCAAGGTCAAGACCCTGTCTGATCCTGCTGCCACTTGGTTGTTGGCTTTGAGGCAATTGCATCTGAAATGGATAGTTCCTCCACATCCATAACATTTATGGCTGGCCCCGACGTTGTTGTTGTTGTTGTTGTTGTTTTTGTTGTTGTTGTTGTTGTTGTTGTTGTTGTTGTTGTTGTTGTTGTTGTTGTTGTTGTTGTTGTTGTTGTTGTTTGGTTATTGGTTCTGTTGGGGTAGAGATCTGCAGCACTGCCCGCCCCTTTAGGTTGCAATTAGTACACTACATCTCTTTGCACTCGTCACGGTGGTGGTAGCTGCATTTGTTACATTTTGGTAAAGTTTCTGAGTATTGCTTGGTAGTGGTTTGCGTAGTTGAGGATGGAGCAGTTTGTGCTGGCGCAACTTGAGCGGTAGCAGCGTGGACTGCTACGGTTTGTTGCTTTTTGGAAGATCCCTAATTCATACCAAATGGGGGACGCACCCCTTGCTGGCATCTCCACCTCTAGATATCGTGAGCTCATGGGGGTGTAGGGCCGTTTGGACCCATCCTGTACGGGGGTACCCTGGTTATGTACGACAGATTAATGACTCCGGAATCTGCGTCTGAGTCATCTAAGTTGCCACTGTCAGACTCCTCCTCTAAGTCCATCACCGGTTCTGCTTGTCCTTCCTCGAGTTCTTCCTTTGGCTCTTCCTCGGGTTCCGACTCTATCCATCCTCCATTCCCTTGGTTAGGGAAGTAAGGATCTCCGGGGTGATGGAATACAACCATAAAGTCTGCATAGAACTGTATGAATATTGGAAAGATGGATGGCGTGCAAAAATACCCTTAAAATGTTTTAATTGTTTTAGTTTGATTCCTTAATAATTTTGGATAATTAAATGGTAAGTTTCTAGATTCATTGACCACCATGATCACTCCCAAACACATGTTGGTCGTATTTTGAATAAATATAGTAGATCAGGCTCTATTTATCCCCAATACGACTACATAACTGTCTAGGTTTAACCGCAATGTTCAATTCCTCCAATGACTTTTATTGTTATTGTAATGATGTACACACGGGTATGTATTTTAATTAATTTGTTCAGAGTAGTTTAGTCCCATTGTATTTATAGTTGCATATCTTGTATGATTAGATGTGCCAGTTCACTATAAACAATGCTCTGATACCAATATGTCACACCCCCGAACCGGAACGGCGAAAACGTACGGGGGTTGGGTGACTTCATCTTGTAATATCATGACAGTAAATATAGTAGAAACAAGGCAAGCATCATCTCAAAACTATGAACTTCAGAGAAATCCATTTTTATTTAAAAATGACCCATTGTGGTCCTCTCAAAACCATGAGATACATAAGAATTCCTCACTTTTGTTTATTTTGTAAATTTTTGGCCCTTTACATGATTTTTCTTAGTTTCACATATCCTTAACATGTTTTTAATGCTTTCATCCTCATAATAAGTTACATGGAGTGTTTTAGTTTACCAATATCACCATATTTTAATAGATCTATCGAAATTTATGAAGTTCCAACCCATAAGAACAACATATAACATGGAAACACATATAATCATGCATGAACACATAGATCTACACAAAGCAACTTGTATCCTCCCCCAAAACATAGTAAAACTGAAAATAGGGGGTATAAACTCACATTAGGTTGATGGGTTCGGTTTTAGAAGAGGTTGGAGGAGTTTTTGGCATAGCACACCTCTTGAAGAGATCTTCAGATTTTAGGAGATTTTATGAGCATCGATCATGAAATGGAGTGTTAAAGAGTGAATGATTTATCATAAAATGAAGTTAATCATCTTGTTTAGAGAGTAGCTTACCCAAAAGTGATGATCTTTAATAAAGTGTTCTTGAACACCACACAACCACACGAATATGAGAGGGAAATGAGATTTTCTTGAGGGCTCTAGAGAGAATATTTGGGTGAGTTTGAGAGTAAAAATGAAGGTGGTGGGGTGGTGGTTTCGGCTGAGACTAGAAGAAGAGAGGGAGAGAGAGAAGTTTAGGTAATACTTAGTGGATAATTGTTATCTTGGTTAGGTATTTGTGGGGCAAAATGCATGTTTACATGCAAAACAATATGGAGGTGTCACAAATCTAGCCATCTCCACATTTTTTTATAGAACCAAGAATAGGAAGAAAAGGTGAAAGAAAAGAGTGTTTTGGGCTTATATTGAATGTTCTTAAAATTATAAGGCCCGATATGAAAGTTTTCGGTCCATTGGGCCCTTTTTATGGGTTTAAGGCCCAAAATTGATAAAGAAATTGGGTTTGCGACCCATTAAGATTCAAGAATGTTGTTTATGGCCCATTGAGGCCCATAAAGTCTTATGGCCTAAAATGTTATAGTTTAATGAATGTGGGTCCAATTAGGGCCCAAATGAGGATTCTTAGCCCAAAAGAATCAAGTTGAGAGTTTATTTGTTCATTAGGCCCAATAAATGATTCTTGGCCCAATAAAGGTTTGAATCGGGAAAAGTTTGGGTTACAACCCATAGTTGAGTGAGTGTAGTGTACTGAATTTGGCTTAGGGCTTCATGAGTGAGTTTTGATTTGAATAGTTATTTCTGAATGAAATATATGTATATCAGCTAACTTTGAATTACAAGATACATTGAGAGTTAATCATCCATGGATAGAATTTCCTAGGAAGAAATGCTAGTTGTGACATGAAGGGATAACTGGGCGGGTAAAATTTGGAGTTAACTTTTGTGTGAAGATTAATGGAAAAGGTGCAATTCTCTTTCAAGGAAAGTCGGGGCAACAACGATTGATGACAGAGATCTATTACATACCGGATCTCAAGATTAACATCATCATCCTTGGACAAGCAACGAAAGTCTAATGCAAAATTTGGATGAAAGACAATTATCTAACGATGCACGATGAAAAAAATTGCTTTCTTATGAAGGTTCAAAGAACTCCAAATCATCTCTACAAGACAAAATTGACAATTAGAATTCCTATTTTTCTTCACTCAAATCTAAGTGAGAATACATGGAGGTGGCATGTAAGACTTAGGCACATTAATTTTGAGTCAATGAAATTAATGTCAAAGAAAGGTCTAGTCAAAGGGTTACCACACTTCAATCATGAGAATCAATTATGTCAATCTTGCTTGGTGGGAAGCAAACTAGGAAATCGTTCCCCACTATGACAAAGTACGAAGTGAATCAACCATTAGATCTAATACATGGTGATCTATGTGGACTGATTACTCCAACTACCATGGGAGGAAACAAGTACATTCTCACATTAATTGATGATTTCTCACGATACATGTGGATTTATCTAATGAAAGAAAAGAGTGAAGCGTTTGTAAACTTCAATAAATTCAAAGCTTTGGTGGAGAATGAAATGGGAAACACTTTGAATACTTTTAGAAGTGATCGAGGTGGAAAATTCATATCACTCGAAATTTACAATTTTTGTGATCAACATGGCATAAAATGACATCTTACTACACCATTCACACCTTAACAAAATGGGGTGGTGGAATGAAGAAACCAGACACTTACGGATATGACAAGAAGCATGATGAAGGCCATGAAAGTTCCACACTACTTGTGGGGAGAAGAAGTAAATCAATCGAAAAATTTGATAAATCGCGTGTACACAAGAGTCCTAGTTGATGAAACTCCATACGAAAAATTCAAGAAAAAGATGCCGAATTTAGAAAATGTTCATATATTTGGGTGTCTCATATATGAAAAACAGCAAAAGTAGAATCGATGAATCTAAAAAAGTTGGATGCAAGATCAAGACCACTTGTACACCTTGGTTCCGAATCGAGAACCAATTTTGAAGAATTGGGTTCATTCACGATAACTTGCGACAACCAAAATATCGAAGCTAATGACGAATCATATACGATAGATCAAAACAATGAAACAGAGTTTGAATCAAATGAGAAAGAAGATGAAGATCAACCAAGTTCATCAAATAATGAACAAAACACATTGCAACAAGAAACGCAAATAGTGTCTGGTTTACAATGGCCTTTAAGAACAATTGTACCTCTAAAATGATTTCAAGATTATGTACTTAATCTTGATGAACTTGATGAACTTCTATTAGCAACTAGTGATGAACCAACAACGGTTGAAGAAGCAAAGAAGCAGTCGGAGTGGGTCAAAGCCATGAACGCCGAAATTGAATCTATAAATAAGAATAATACATGTAAGCTTGTGGAGAAGCCTACGGGGGTGAAAGAAAAGCAATTGGTTTTAAATGGGTGTTCAAAATAAAGAAGAATGTGGATGGTACGATTAACAAGTACAGAGCAAGGTTAGTTGCTAAAGGTTACGTGCAACAACTAGGAGTTGATTTCCAAAAATTATTTTCTCCTGTTGCTCGAATTGAAACAATTCATTTTCTTATAGCCATAGCTTCTATTAACGGATGGGAATTGCATCATTTATATGTCAAGATGACATTCTTATATGGAGAATTGAAAGAAACCGTCTATGTAACACAATCGGAAGGATATGTAAAGAAATGAAATTAGCATAAGGTATATCAACTCACGAAGGCACTATAGTCTAAGACAAGCACCTAGAGCATGGAATACGAAGCTTGATGGAATTTTAAAGAATTTGAGATTTCAAAGGTATAATAAAGAACCATCAGTGTAGCGGAAAAATAAGGGGACTAATATACTAATTTTGGCAGTTTATGTTGATGACTTGTTTGTTATAGGTACAAGCTTAAGCATGATTACAAGATTCAAGATCGAAATGTCAAAGAATTTCAATATGCTAGATCTTGGAAAGTTGACTTACTACCTTGGCATAGAAGTTAAGCAAGAAGAAATTGGAATTACAATTAGTCAAGAAGCTTATGCTTAACGAATCCTAAAAGAAGTCTGTTTACATGATTGCAATCCAACCCACATTTCAATTGAACCTGGAAGAAAATTGACAAAGGTTGAAGATGTTCCAGAAACTTATCCAAATCGATACAGGAAGGTGCTAGGGTGTTTAAGGTATCTGTTGCAAACAAGACCCGATATGGCATTTTTGGTTGGAGTTATAAGCCAGTATATGCAAAGTCTAAGAGAATCACATGGTGTTGCAATCAAACAAATTATAAGGAAAATACGAGGGACAACTACACATGAAATAAAGTATGAGAGGACTGGGATAAAGAAGCTTGTGGGCTATAGTGACAACAGTCACAATATTGATCCAGATGACGAAAAAAGTACAACTAGTCATATATTTTACTATGGGTCATCCCCAATAACGTGGTGTTCACAAAAGCAAGATACAGTTGCATTGTCATCTTGTGAGGCAAAGTTCATGGCAGCCAATGCAACTGCATGTCAAGCAATATGACTTCAAGATCTGTTAGGCAAAATCATGAAAGCACCTCAAGAAAAGGTGGTCCTAAGGGTGGATAACATGTCTGCAATAGAACTCACGAAAAATCATGTTTTTCATGGAAGAAGTAAGCATATAAACACAAGATACCACTTCATTTGTAATTGTGTTGAAAACGAACAAGTGGAGGTGAAGTACATTCTCAGTGAAGAATAGAAGGCACACATTCTGACAAAGCCACTAGCTCGAACAAAGCTTAAGGAGATGAAGACCTTGGTTTGGGTCGAAGACATTTTTATAAGGACTTAGAAATTAGAGGGTGATTGTTGGAATTCCAAAGTCAAGTAGGACTCTAGGATCTAATTTCTTAGGGCTTAAGCAAGTTGGTTTTATGTTTCCTAGTCTTATTCTTATTCTACAAGTTTGGTAGTCTAGGAGTATAAATACATGTATAGATACCGAGTCATGGAACTATGATGTAACAATTGAGTTTTGAGTTTATTTTCTCAATACATTTGGAGAGTTATTCCATAATTGTTTGTGTTCTGCACTTGAACAATCATAAATTAACTTCATATATTTCATTTGTCAAACAATATCCTTATTTGAAATAGGACAAGCACCTAAAGTTCAGCCAACTTCTCTAGGCAAATGGGTGATAAGATTATAAGACCTCTAAGAAATCCCCCCCAAAGAAGAAACCTCTAAACAAATGGAATTCTCCTCCTCGATCGATAACCAAGATAACTTACATGTAGCACACAAATACAATTTGTATGCGTCAAGTTTGGCGTGCGTGCGAGAACCTGATACCAAATTAGGACGAAAACAAAAATGCATATAATTGTAACTTACAAAACTAACAAATAACTCATAGTTAGCCGAACACAAAATGATCCTATATTTACCATAAAACAATCTCCAAAGACAAGGTAGTTCAAAATACTCAAGATGATCTAAACAAACACGGAGCCAATATTTGTTGCGATGGAAATGATAACAAGATACCTTTAATTAGCAAAAGCGGAACTTTGAACCACATATACAATCATCGATCAAACAAAAGTTTTTTTTAGTCCAGTCAAAAGACTACGAATGTTTGCTGGTACTCAAAACATTTGTTCACTAGAGTATGCATTAATGCACATAAAGCCTCACCATAAATAGTCACAAACGAGCTATCAATTCTCATTTTCAACTTTTTTGTAAATCTACAAACAATCGCTACCAAATAGTCATTTTGACAAGAATGGCTTACACCTTTACTCTGATAAACTTCCCTTAGTGAGCTTTCACAATTTGGAACACCCATAAGTACTATTACCTTTTTTACTAGACTCTTATATGCCCAAACCATATTTAACATACAAGGAATGAATACAGCCACTATCAATAAGAACATAACTAGACCTACCCATGTGTGTGCATCTTTGAATCCTTAATGAGGATGTAAGTCTTCAAATCAGATAGTGTTAGGCTATTAACAAAATCGGTATATCTAGCAGGAAGTGAAAGTAATAAAACTAGAAATAAATGATCAATGTCATGCTTCAAACTTGTTTCCTTGGATCTCATGACGAGACAATCAAGTATAGTCAATTGGTTCTTAATACTTGGTACTTCCCTCAAATTGTAATAGAAAAATAACTTCAAAAAAACTAACATTTTAGCTAGTGAATTCTTCAAATACGACTCCTCGATCTTATACCAAATACGCTCGACAATAGACTATGTACAAATTTGGCCAATAATGTTATCTCCTCTGCCTAACCACAGTTGATTTAATGCACATCATCTCATTTCCTCAAGCTCTTATGGTGGCGTAAATTGTTCATGTTGCTCGAGAGCAAAACCGATCAAATAATACCAATTAGCGGTAAAACAAATTATCTTCCAATTAGATATACCAAAGTTCCCATCCTTATTCCAATTAGATATACAAATAATATATAGCATACGATACCTCTAACATACAATGATGATGATCCAGTAGCCAACATATTACCCCAAGACAAGTAAGACATTTTTGTCGAACAAATAAATCCTCCATCACTCAATCTACAAGGTAGTAGTCAAGATCGGGAAGCAATAGCTAAACCAAAGAGAAGATCATCAAATATAGAACCAATAGCCAACATGCGAGATACCGAGCCCACAAAAAATCGTGGCCAAGCCGCATAAAAACACGTGATATGGCTTCTTCATCTTGTGATTCTCAATTCTTGATTGGTTGTGAATAGGAATTGATGTGTATCACCAAATTACGCTCTTTTAGGTTCATTTTCTTGATTTGTCTATATTAATATAGTTACGGACGTTATAGGTCATGATTCATTAACCTTGTGTGATGTGGATTGTCTATTTGTTATTTACTTGATATTGTTCTTTTCGATGTTTTTTATGTTTGGAACTTTGCTAGCTTTGAATACATCAAATCATATTCCAGTCTCCTATTCATGGATTATTTGAATAGCAATACATTTATATGCCTACATGAATATAGATACCACATTTTCTTCACCAAACATGTGCCTACAAAATATAATTCAAATCAAATTTCCTATTCAAAGCCACATATGGCGTAATCAGATTCAATTTCCAACATTGATACATAAAATAATATTTTCTTTCGTTAATGAGACACACAAAATTAGAATAATTAGATCCTAAGTTAAAGTCGTCATCTTCCTCGGCTTGCCTGTGCTTTTTCCGGGAAGAGTAGGAATGCTTTGTTCATTCCTAAAGAAATTATCTGGATCAACAGCAGTCTTCACCATCACTAGTCTGTTAAAGTTCCCCATGAAATACTTCTCCCCGTAAACCTTGCCGGAGTTGTAAGCATTCTTTCCGGTTCCTGTCCTAACTCCGATGTCCAGATCTCTGTAGTTCAAGAATGCACCTCTTGGATTCTTCGATACATACTTTGTCATGAACTTATACAAAACCTTTGCCTGATCAAGGTACTTTTTCTCCAGTTCTGGATCATTGTCGTTCCAGTTCACAGAGTATTGGATCTTGAACAGGTTTCCGGCACGGTGAGGGAATGGAGTAGCGTCCGCCGGAAGTTCATTCATTTTCCCGCCGTAAGGGTTGAACACCAAACCAATCTTACCTAATTCAACTAACTTGTTGAATATCGAGGTCAACCCAGATTTTGGTATTGGGGTTTGCACGTAATCGGACTTTCGTTTCAAAAAGTTAACGTTATCGGAGTGGCGATTGAGGAGGATCTCCACCGCCGTCGTGTTGACATCGAAGTTGGCCCAGTAAAGTACCGACTGAACCCAGCTTACTTCCAGACAATCCTCTTTCTTCAAACCCAATTCCTGGAAGTTTTTGTTCATTATTGCCAACAATGCGTCGGAATCACCCAAGAAATGACCTACAAATGAAGCTCGACCTGTTTTTAGTTTATTCACTGTCACCGGTTGCAAAAGAACTCTGATAAATAAACGATCGTCGATGTGAGGCACAGCTAACTGCCATTTATAAACGATGTCCGTTGCGTTTTCTGCCACCGTTTTCGTTATCCTGAAAACAGTGTTAACCGCCGGCACCGGAACTAATTTCACGGTGTAGGATAATATAACACCAAAGCTGCCGCCTCCGCCGCCACGTATGGCCCAGAAAAGATCCTCACCCATTGTTTTCCGATTCAAAATCCGGCCTTTAGCATCAACGATCCGGGCATCAATCACGTGATCAACTGATAACCCGTATTTCCGAAGCATGGTGCCATAACCACCGCCGCTTAGATGTCCACCAACTCCCACCGTCGGACACACTCCGGCGGGGAACCCATGCACTCTACTCTTTTCCCATATCCTGTAATACAGTTCACCCAACTGAGCTCCGGCTTCAACAACCGCAGTTTCAGTAGCGATATTGACATTAACATCACGGAAATTAAACATATCAAGCACGATGAAATCCTTTTCTGATGAAATATACGATATTCCTTCATAATCATGCCCACCACTCCGAATCTTGATCTGAACACCGAGTTTCTTGGCGCAGATTATGGTAGCCTGCACGTGAGATTCTTTAGTCGGAGTGATAATGAGGATGGGTTTGGGTGTCGAAGTGTTGTTCAACCGGCGGTTTTTGATATATTCTTGCAATACGGTGGTGTAGGAGGTGGAGTTAAAGGCGGAGCTGTAAACAATGGTGGAGAGTGTGGGGTCGTGTTGATCAGGTGGTTGTAATGTGAGGCATTGAAGCAATGATTCGTATATCGATTTAGAATCAGCAGCTCCTATATTGAGGGGAAAACAAGAAAAAGAACAAAGGAAGAAGATGATTGATAAAAGCATAATTGGAGACATGATTATGTTGTGTTCTACAATGAGGTGATTGTCATGATATTTATAGTAATACAATATACTTGTGAGAATATATATTATAAGGGATATGTTTGTGTTTTTATGTGTAAGAAGACAAATTCTACACGAACGTGACAAAATGCTTAAAGTTGAGATATTTAGGAATGTGAAAAATGGTCAACGGGTTAAAATGGAGCCACACGGAATGTACTCACGGTGCGCCGGCGCCGGCCCATGATTGGCTCATATAATCAGTGGATCAAAATCTAATTACATTCGGCGGACCAAGTCACCACCACTCACCGGTGGTCCATTGTTTTGGACTTTTTGAGCGTGCCCTCAAATCTCAATGGGGGATTAAATGCATCACGTAATTAACTATCCATTTTAGTTCTTTTACATTTAATTGCTAGTATACAATAATATACCAAAAAATAAAAATAAAAATAAAAATAAAAGAATAGTGCAAAGTAGGAAATATATCATAATTATCATTGAATTACTTACCAATACAGATAGTCAACAACTTCAACTGTTTTTGGATTAATTACAGTTTTGGTCCATGTGTTATTCACCTTTCTACATGCATGATCAAAGTTTTGGAAAATTGATACAATTGATACTCATGGTTGAAAAATCCATTACGGTTTTGGTCCATGTGTTATACACCTTTCTACATGCATGATCATAGTTTAGAAAAATCAATTGATACAATTGATACAATTTAATCGGTAGTATATAACAATATACCAAAAGAAAAATAGTGCAAAGTAGGAAATATAATAATTATCATTGAATTACTTACCAATATAGATAGTCGACGGCTTAAATTGTTTTTAGAGTAAATTATAGTTTTGGTCCATGTAGTATACATCTTTCTACATGTATGGTCATAGTTTTGGAAGTTTGCCACCATTGATCCTCATCGTTGAAAAAAAAGCCCACCACCTTTCACTACAAATAAATTTATATTTAGGGGTGTTTGAATAAGGAAAAAATACGTTGTTTATTGCTTATTGTTTAATCCTACCGCAATAAGCAAATTTAAGTGTTTAGATATAAGTTTTTAAAAATCAGATTATTGCAGTAGGAATAAGCAAAATAAATTGATTTTAATAAGCAAGGGGAGAATGTTTATTGTTTATTAGTTATTTTACTCATATATACTGTTTTGTTTGCCAAACACTTAGAATGCTTATTGCTTATTGCTTATTCCCACACCAATAAGCTAATCCAAACACATTTTAAAAAAATGTTTTTTTTCCACCGCAATAAACTAATAAGCTAAAAACTATTTATCCAAACACCTCTTTAATGGCACAATGTTTTAATGACAGTTTGTTTTTATGCCACTGTAGTCTACTTTTAGTGACACTTTTATTTATGTCGTATGACTTTTAATAAATATAGTAACACTTTATATTTTATGACACTAATTTTCATATCTATTAATGGCCTATTAAATTAACATGCGTTACATTTAATGTAACAAATTTTTAATGACACATCTTTGTGCCAGTAAATTACCTTTTTAATGGCATATATTTATTTGTGCCACTATTTTCTCTCTAAAATTTAAGAAAACCACGATCCAGTTCTTTAATTTTGTACATATAGAGATGTCATCTTATTTCCCGCTCAACTTTTTCAATCTCCCTCCATCGCGTCTGTTAACTCAACACATATATGGGGCGATTTAGGGTTTTTATACGATCATAACACTTCCTCTACCATCTATCAATCCACATTCGTTGCTTTTTCTTTTCTCTCTCGAATCCTCATGAAATCACCTCCTCACGTCTCAACCACTAGATGCTTTGCCATCGTTGCCGCTGGTGATGACTTCACTACATTCTTCTCATCATTGTACCTATGCTCCCCTCCTAGCAATCAGTTTCATTCAATCGACTCTAATCTTTATCGATTATTGATTTTGTACAGTTTGGCTTCTATTATAACATAAAAACGTAGTAGATTCAAAATAAATGGTGTGATTTTATTCATATTTTAATTCTAGAAAGTGAAATCATTTTTAGGATTTTGATTGTTGATTTTAGTTGTACTTCATGAAGATTTTGTTTTAAATAGGCTGAACGAGCGGAAGAGCACAATTTTTTATCAGATTACAATCGTGTCCAACCTTTCAATGACGCCTGCTTTGATGACAATATGTTTTCTTTCAACTTATGACTATTGTATGTTGAATGCTTGTTTTATATGTTGGATCTGAATTATACCAATACAAATGAAGCTTATGGATGATTGTGGAGATGATGACTTAGATAAGGGCTACATTGATCCAACCAAACGCAGGAAAACCTCTACTTCAGACGTAAGCTCTTATTTCCTATAGTTTGTTCTTTTTATTTAATTTTGAAGTCTTAAAAGTTTTCGATCTCTTTGGAACAAATTAGAAGAATAGGTAGGATATGGAATACTTGGATTCGATGAAGCATATCTTTTATGTCTTATCAAAGTGTTCATCCTAATAAGTGCTCACAAGCATGTTATACGTTAAATTCCCTTGAGGATTTCATGTACAAGGTCTAAATAGGATGACCAATCAATAGCCTAGGAAAAACTCAGGCTCAAGCTATTGCTTCCTTTTTGTTATCCTTTCAAAATGGAGGTCGTGTAAATTGAAGTAATATCTTACAAACCTAAATAGATAAGATTGCATATTAAGGTTGCGTTTAGTTACGAAAAAACAGTTTTCATTTTCCGTTTTTTGTTTTCCCTTTTCAATTTTCGTTTTCCGTTTTCATTTTTCATTGAAAAATTTAGAAAACGCGTTTAGTTAAACTTATTCATTTTTCATTTTCAGTTATAGAAAATTAGAAAACGTGTTTAATTGTGTACTTTTCTATCGGTTTTCATTTTTAAAAAACGGTAGCGGTGGTAGGGTGTGGGTGGGAGCGGTGACGGTAGCGGGTTGACGGCGGTGCTGGTGATGACAGGCGATGGTGGTAGCGGCTGCAATTGTGTCAGTGGTGGTGATGGTGGCGGCAGCGGTGGTGGTGGTGCTAGTGACGGGTTAGTGGTGGTGGTGGTGATGGTAGGTCGGTGATTGTCGTGGTGGTGTTGGGTGCGTGGGGATACGAGTGTGTGTTTGTGGGGATAGGTGTAGTTTTTTTTGTGTGTGTGTCTATAAGGGTAGGGGTGGGGGTAGGGGTGGGTTTGTGTGTGGGTGGGTGGGTATGTATGTGTGGGTTGGTGTGTGGGTTGGTGTGTGGGCATGTATGTGTGTGCATGTGTGCGGGTGGGTGTGTGTGGGGGTGGGTATGTATGTGTGTGTGTGTGGATGGGTATGTATGTGTATGTGTATGTGTGTGTACGGGTGTGTGTGTGTGTGGGTATGTATGTGTGTGTGTGTGTTTGTGGGTGGGTGGGTATGTATGTGTATGTGTATGTGTGTGGGTTGGTGTGTGTGTGTGGGGGGGGGGGTATGTATGTATGTATGTGTTTGTGGGTGGGTGTGTGTGCGGGTCGGTGGGTGTGTGTGTGTGTGGGGGGGGGGGTATGTATGCATGTGTGTGTGTTTGTGTGTGTGTGTGTGTGTGTAGGTAGGTATGTATGTTTGTGTGCGTGGGTTGGTGTGTGTGTGTGTATGTGAGTGGGTATGTATGTATGTGTGTGTGTTTGTGGGTGTGCGGGTGGGTGTGTGTGGGGGTGGGTATGTATGTGTGTGTGGGGGGTGGGGGTAGGTAGAGGTGGATGGGGTGAAGTGGGTGTGTGTTTATATTTTAGAAAAATTTTGGAATTAGAAAAATGTGGAAAACAATTATTATCAGTTTTCCAAAATTTTGCAACTTCTTTGTAATTTTAGAAAACGGAAAATTTTCATTTTCCGTGAAAAATTTAGAAAAATAGACAACCTAAACGCGTTTTCAAAATTCTCATTTTTTTGGAAAATTTTTCCGGAAAACGGCCTATTTTTCCACAACTAAGCGCACCCTAAGTGTTTGTGAAAATACCACAAGAGCTTTTTCTTTTCAATTAAACTCCTCCCTTCACTGCAACATCCATTTAATATTTACTGCTTATAATTTATATGGAACATTATACTTTTCAATTGCTAAACTTTTGACTTATTAATATATTGCCTTGCTATACACTTTTATATTTTAGTAGTATACATGAACATACATGGAAAAACATATATAATGATATTTTCCAAATAAATGTGCATGTTAATTTATTCAAGTACCACATGAAGAACTTTACTTTTAATCTCACGGAAAAGCTTTTTGGAGGATTTGCACACTCTTCCAAAACGTGGATTGGGAAGGACCGCTATATCTTCACATAGAGAATTACAATCTCACGAACCTTCCGTTTTTGTCCCTTATATCTATTAATGATATCACTGGTTTCTTTCCTTTCGTTTCTTTATTCAAAATTATTTGTTACATATTGATCAAATTTGCAAGCTAATCAATGCACCCATTAATTTCGAGCCCTTTTGTTTTGAAATTACTTGACAACAACAATATAACACATCCTAGACGAAATCCTCACACATCATTTACCTTGTCCTCAAAGTAGCGCATCAGATCATCGACTCATTAGACTTCCGTGTAATAAGAAAAAGGACCATGTTTCGTGTATCTTGTGTTCATGCTCAAGATATAGCCTTCTTAAGGACTTAATGGACATAGAATGTTAGATCTATCCTTGGTATTAAGTTCTAATGGGTAAAGTAGGAAACTTAGTCCATTAAGTCAGTGTGAAAGGGTAGATCTAAGATTTTAGGCTTTGATCTGAAAGGATTAAACACTTATGTAACATCCCGTTGATGAGGTATTTCCAAATTAAACCCTAAGTATGAAGATTTATTGTATTTAGCCCCTGTGTTTGAGAAATGTTACAAAATAGCCCATAGTGACATTTTTGTAACTAATTATTAGCCCGAGGTCACGTACGCTGGGGGTACCTTACATACGCAGGGCGTATATGCATGATTACCAAGCCCTAATTTTTAGGGTTTGGTATTTAAACATCCTTAAGTACCCAACCTACCTTCTTTCATTAGCCTCCAATCCACCTTCGTCCCCAAGCGAACCCTAATCCATGTTTAGCACTCTTGAGCTTTGTGTGTGTGTTTTTGCTACTTTGAAGGAGAGAGGAAGAAGATAAGATCATCTTGGAGGATTTGGACTCTTTGGATCCAGAATCTCATCACCATTTGGCATCATTTGGAGGTAAAAATCTTTGGACTTGATGAAGCTATGCATAGATCTAAGCTAGCTATGAAGTTTGTGTCCTTTTGGTCCCATTAGTTTGGTATTTTGAGTATGAGCTACTCCAATCCATTTAAGCTGTCCTTTCAGACGTTTTGAAGTGCTTAGAAACATAAAAATGTGGTCTTGATCATTTCTTCCCTTCCATTTATGATTTACAAGGTCTTAATGGGTTAAGTAGTTAAGGTTTTTTAGTGCTAAGCACTTATTAGCCATGCAAGACCATAAAGTTGGAAATTTTATGGTCAAAAACGTTATTTTGGGCTTGGATCTGATTTTCGACATAAGGACTTGATGTATTAAGCTCTTAATGAGATAAAGGGTTGACTAGTTGTGTACGTTGGGCGTACCAAATGGTACACTGCACGTACACGGTCAAAGTCCTAATTTCTTGGTTAAGAAAGGTACGCCCCACGTACAGATGAGTACACCCAGTGTACTCAGCTAAGTTGACTCAGCTGGGTTGACTCGACTTTTTTGTAGACCTTGAACTTTAACCTTTGACCAAGTTTGACTTGTGGCTATTTTAGGTAATTTGAGTGGTATTTGATATCGGTCATTATTTGGTGTTTAGGTGACCAGTTGTGTTGTCATTCGGAGCTGTGTTCTGTCAGATATATTTTCAGACTAAGAGGTGAGTTTTCCTCACTGTACTCATGGGTCGAAGGCACCAATGCCAATCCACTAGATTATTTATCATAGTTAGAATAGTGCTATGCTAGTATATGGTTGATTAGTAGATCTGCATGATTATATGTATTTGCTGGTTCTGTGTTTATGTTTATCTATTGCAAATGCCGACATATTGTGTTTGGGTTGAGGCAGTCTTGCTTTGTGCTGAAGGCCAAGACACCCAGTGCAGTCTGGATAGACTGTAGTCCCTACGAGGCGGTCCAGTCATACCGAAGGCCTAAAGAGCGGTCTGGGTAGGTTGTAGGCTCTACGAGGTAGTCCAGTCATGCCGAAGGCTCATAGAGTTGTCTAGATAGGCTGTAGGCCATGCGAGACGATCTAGTTAGGTTGAAGGCTCATATTTGCATGCTTTGTTTGTTTTGTAGTGTGCTTGTACTTTGGGGGAACTCACTAAGATTTGGCTTACAGTTTATTTTATTGTTTCAGGTACTTCTAAGGATCACGGGAAAGCAAAGGCCTGATCTTGTACATCTTTCTATTTTAATGATATGGATTTTTGGGACCCTCTAATATGACTTTACTTTTGAAACAATGACTCTTTTTGTAAACAATGATGGGTAATGGTTGAGTTTTAAAAAAAATTAAAACTTTATGATTTATGGAGTGTTACAAGTTGGTATCAAAGCCTTGGTTTGAGAGAATTATATGAGCATTCATGTGAATCCAGAATCAAACTAGGGAATTGCAAAAGTTTTTAAACTAGTTTTCAATATTGCTTCCAAAAGTAACCAAGGAAGTATTCGATGTGTACGATCAGACAGAGCAAGAAAGTATATCCCAAGTTACCCATACTATTATTGATATTATATTTATGTTAGAAGAGCATGCTAGAGGTAGGCTTGGGATCTTCAGGAATTGCATGATAGAATTGTCTGATATGTGATGTTTGATAGACTAGGATTATTTCTTGTATGAAATTAACATCATTACTATAGTTTCTTAGTGTATGAATCATAGTTGTACATAACTAAGATTCTATATCTTGAGAATGTTTGGTTTGCCCTTATTTCCTGTTCTTGTTTGATGAAGGGTTTAGGGTAGAGTCAAGTATTCAACTGTGTATAGGATCCAAGGTTATGTATGATTAGCATACACAAGTGTTACAAGGTTGGTGGAAGTTTCATGGATGGGTTTATGTGTTAGCATCCGTCCAGTTGGGGAATATCTAGCCTTTCTCTAGGTATTGAGAATGAGATGTATGTGTATCCTAGTGTTTGTTATGTTAGGGTTGTTGTGATGATCTTTTGAGACAAATACGGGTATGTATGGAAGGTAGTATGGGCCCGTACAGCCGGAAGCACATGACCCGTACGCATAACAGGGAAGTCACAAACCCTAGGGTTTCGTTATTTAGAATAGCACATATGGTATGAAATACGTCTTGTCTGACATTTTATGGTTTATTTTTCAATATGCTGCTCAGGAGGGGATCATGTTCATGAGCTGAAGCGAGCGGCCATGATAGGTCATGGTTGATTGAGGATCATATTAGGGAGTTGATTTATGCTGAGGTGGTTATTGCTAATCGATGATAAATACTAGAGTTGTTAGGGTCTATCAAGACCGCCATGATTAAGCTTTTGTATGATCGCTATGCTGTAATTTCTGAGGCTATTGTTGATGTAGCTACACACAACTATTGCATCCGTTGGGGTTCGTGGAGAGAGAGTCTTCCACTACTAGGACTTCGATAATTCAGTGATGGTTAATGGTTGATTTTAGTAAAATTAAATTTTTATGATTTTTGGAGTGCTACAACTTAATGGAAAAGTTCGCATTGTGCCAGATCTCACGACGTGGCCAAGGGATTTCCACATCTTGACGATTCCTAGATACTCGACTATTTTGTCTTTAAGTGGCCACGACGTAACCAAGAGCTTGCCACATCATGGGGAGTCGTTGACCGTTGACTTTTTTTGACCGTTAACCATTGAAATTTTGTTCAATTTGACTTTGGGTCAAACTTGAAGGAATTGGGTTATTGATTAAGGTTTTATCATGTTTTGGTGATAGTCGGTTCACTGGAGCAATCAGTGCAAAGAGTGAGTGTGTTGTTGTGTTTCTTGGGTCTTTGAGTCAGTTGAGTTTCCTCACTATACTATGTATTGCAATGTATATCATTGTATGTTAGGATATAAGAGTAGTTGTATGTTGGTTATGGTGCAGTGGGCTGGTGATCGTTTAGTGGAGTGCTATAGGGATTGTATGTAGTTACGTAAGATAGCCTCAGAACTCTTGGTCTAGACTTTCTTGCTTGTTCCTTTTTTGTTTGTGGCTTTAGAGTGGTATCTCCTAGTCGAATGTCTATCTCACCTTTGGTTACATATCGTTATACATTCCTTAGAGATCTGTTAGTAGCGGTGTATTACTGTATGAATTCCGGTATGCGGTAGTGAGCTGTTACACAGGTAGACTAGGGTAGATATTTGTTTGTGCTTATGTGATTTATTGATTACTTTGTTGTTTCATATGTCGACATATTGTGGTGGGGTGGGTGGAGCAGTCATTCTTGTTGTTGTATGCTAATAAACCTGGGAGCAATCTAGTCTTAGGTTGTGGGATGGGCGAGGGCAATCCAATCTTAAGTTGTGGGCTCAGGAGCAATCAAACCTTAGGCTGTGGGCCAGGCGGGGGTAGTCCATTCTTAAGCTATGGGCTAACGGGGCAATACATTCTTCGTGTGGTGGTCATGTGGCAATCCAGTCTTCGTGATGTGGGCTCGGTGTGCATGCATTGTATGTATATTGTGGTGTGTGGTAATTTGGGGGAACTCACTAAACTTTGGCTTACATTTGTGGATTAAATGTTTTTCATACCCGTGATGATCGTGGGAATGCGAAGGCGTGACTGTACACATTCATCAGCAGCAATGGAGATTTCACGCTTATTATATTACTCTGATTTTTATACAAATGTATTTTGGAACAAATGGTTTTCTTAACTTAGATTCTATAAATTTGAAGTTTTATCTTAATTAAGAATGAAAATTTTTGTTGTGATAATGGGACGTTACATTTATGGTGTATGATTTATTAAATTCGTATTCCACACCTAGGAGTTTGTCTTACATGGAAACTGTTCAAAATCTCCAACAGTAATAACGTGGAAATTCAATATGTCGGGTTTGTTACCCTTTTGGCCCGCCATCCAATAGTTAATGCCCTAATCATTCAGTACTAGCCTACCAACCCTTTTAAGAAAAATAATTTGGACCTTGACACTTTGTATCAAATGCACATATTATGGGAACACGATTAATGGTTCACGTGGTTGGTGAATTAACATAAATATCTTAGCACTACTATGGAGAATCTACACCTTCTTCAGCTGAGAGAACCCCTTTCTAACACTATATGTAACCTTCCACCAAATGAGGTCTCAACAAAATTGGCCATACCGTTGTCTTCACTGTCCTCCTGCACTACAATAGCCTGACCACAAGCAACCTAAGGTCCGATCCCTGATTAATCACCAACAACATCAAGAGTTAATGGAAAATATGGTAGATCCTCGTAATGATGTTGAGAAAATTAACACAGATCTTTTGGATTTTCTTGATCAATTTTAAAAATTTTGCATCTACATAGAATAAAATTTTGGCTGTCTTTATACTTTCACCCGTCCTCCAGGGATCCTGGTAACCGGCCACCGAATGAAGTTGTCCACTCTTCCAAGCATGGGGATGATGGAAAATTTTAAACTTGGGGAAAGGATATTATCATTTTTTTTGTAACATTATTATTTTTTTTTTTGTGAAAACATTTTTCAATTTTTTTGTTTTCCCGTGATATATTCTTAAAAAAAATTGAAAACTCCAAAATATCTTTTAAGAAAAATTTGAAAAAAAATCGTAATTTTTTTTTCTATTTTCAGTTAAAAAATTAAACAAAATGTTGGACCATAGTGAGGTCCTGTTTGATAGTTGCTGACTGAGAAAGTGCTAATCGGGAAAGATCTTTCTGGGTAAGAAATCATGGCTGAGTAAGAAAACATTTTGTTTGATTGTACATCTGACTGAATTTACCGACTGATCGAAAATGACTATTTTACCCTGCTCCTTAATTGTACACCCGATTAGATGCATACGATAGAGAAACAAAGGTCCAACATACATAATATATACATATCAGTAATATATAGCAACAATATTGTTCTAATTTATAAGGTACAGGTGCAGATTTCAAAAAAAAATGATACCCCTCCCCTTATTAGGCTAAACCTCTTAACATATATAAAACCTAAATTACCCAAAATGCCCTTCCACTACCAAAGATTTCCCAACTATATTTAGCTCAATTTAATTAACTATTTTTCCATTTCTACCCCTAAACAAACACACTAGGATGAAGTGGATGAGTAACAATTGAACTAATTAACCAAATAAAGCAAAATAATATTTTAGTAAACTACAAGTCTAAAAACAAAAAATCAACCAAATAAACCCTAAACCTCTTAACATATATAAAACCTAAATTACCCAAAATGCCCTTCCACTACCAAAGATTTCCCAATTATATTTAGCTCAATTTAATTAACTATTTTTCCATTTCTACCCTATACAAACACACTAGGCTGAAGTGGATGACTAGCAATTGAACTAAGAAAAATAATTTTTTAGTAAACTACAAGTCTAAAAATAGAAAAACATTTTGTTTATGCGAAGTAAGAAATAATGAAAACAACAAAGAAATAAAAATGAATAAACTAGTCTAGATCAACTAATTCATGTGGAGCAAAAACGAGGTTAAAAGCAATCAAATTATACAAACAACTTTCAGCAATATACAATACTAAAAGCAAAAAATCTTTAAAGCATCATAATCTCAAAGCTTTTCAAGTAAAGCTAACTCATCCCCCAAGGAAAACAATGCTTTTTCAGGAAAAAAAAACAAACTTTTGAAAATGTTCATATACTATCTCAACCACAGGCAACAAAGATGAAAGAGAAAAGAAAAATCTTGTGATTATGGTCGGCTGAAAGTCTGGACTCCAACACAGAGCAACAACAAGATGAGAGGTATCAAGTATTTCAAGAGCAACAGGAGGCATTTTGTGATGGAAACTCATGTCCATCGAATCAAAGAGTTAATTTCAAGAATCAATTTCAAGGAAGAACGTGAAGACGGGATGGAAAACCTGCAATTGAAGGAGATGGTTCGATGTCAATCAATTTCAAAAACGGATTCATGAATCAATTTCAAAAACAATTTGATTAATCGATTAAAGAAGAAGAATGGAGGTGATAGAAGAAATCCCCAACAGGAAGAAGCACAATGCAGAGGCATGAAAACGATTTCATGATGAGGCGTACCTGATGAGAAGAAGAGAAGGAGTCGATCGGTGGGGGCAGAGGCGTGAAAGAGGAACGTAGGGAAGGGAACAATCGAAAATGTTTCTTCCTTTATTAGTCAGTCTGTTGTTTTCTTCTTATTGAATCAGACCCTTCTTTCCACGTCAGATGGCAAAATTTGATTTATCAAACAGATTTAGCTGACCGAGTCAGCCAAAAATGTTTGACCCGACTCGGTCAGACGCAAATCAAACAGGACCTGAGTTTATTCATAGTTAAATTTTCAACGTTTGAACACGTCTATAAACTATTAAACCAACTATAAAACCAAATACATCTATATGGATACACCACACGAGCAAAAATAAAACAATATTTGAACAAATTTCCTACAACATCCAAGTAAGACCCCTATTGAGAAGTCTTAACCCACTGGTATTCAACTATGTATGACTTCTGCTCCTCGATGGGTTTTAAAGGGAACCATATTGCATTTAAGGTATACAGTTTATTTAATTTTATGGTTGGTTTAAATTTGCACATCGTCACACACCTTTCCGACCTTGGACATTGGTTTTGCACCGGTTTTGTTGAGTAAAACGTCTAGTCTATTACTCTATTAAAACTTTTGCGGAAAAATGTTTTATCATGCAATATATTTGTAGGATTGTTTAGGTATTAAATATTTGAATGTGTTATTCGTAGTGTGCAACGATTTTTTTTTTTTTTTGAGTTTAGTTTTGGTTTATTTTAATTTTTTAGTATATTTTTTAATTTTTTAGCTTTCATTTGTAGGATCTTAGGATCATTAGTTTCTTTTTGTGTATTTTTGTTGTCTAGGTTCTTTTTAGTCATCTACATTTCCTTAACTGATTCTTAGTTTCCTTCTTTGAAGACAAATAATTTCTAAGCTTGGAGAGATTTTTTTAGATTCATTTTTATACATCATTTTTATATGTTTTACGTTTGTTTTGCATATCTTTTTTTACATTTATAGCGACATTTGTAATATTATTTGGACAACTTATTTTTTCACAAGAATGACCGTACTACTCACGATTTGATGCATTTTTCAGGGTAAATTGTGCATAACATGATTTTTGAGGCATATGGATGCAGAGTGGGAGCTTGGAGCATAACCAGAGCTTAGAAACATCAAAGGAAATTGGAAGTTCGATGGAAGCAACTTGGAATGAAGTTCTAAAGACAGAAACATGAAAAACCAAGATTCATTTCCATGCTTTTGATTACATGGTCGTGATTTACCTTCGAGGGATTGTGTGGGCATTTTTTGAAAATATTGTAAAAATACCAAACAGTCTCATATTAATCTCTGATTAATCCCTAGACGGTACATGACCCACTAGGTGACATATAATGTCCTCAACATTATAAAGAGATTTTTCATTTTTATAATAGAATAACAAATTAAATGTTTGCTTCAAAAACCATTGAGAAACATTTGTTTGATTGAAACAATATATTATCATAGTTAAGTTAACAAAACCGTAGAAACAGATATCTTCGACGCGTGTGTATAGTCCCGCAGAGCGCTTCTCACGAACGACCTGCAAAATGTTTATTCCACAACTGTAAGCATAAAGTTTAGTGAGTTCCCCAATATACCACATATTTCACCATACATACAATGCATGTACATAAAGTCCTCGACTCTAGCGTCGACCTATCAATATACATCAAACATACATATCAGTACATAATGTGTGAATGCTATGCCCCCCCCCCCCCCCCCCCCCCGGTCTTACAATCACTCATTGTTGCATTTCTCCTTCGGTCTTAATTGCTATTGTCCTCCCATAATCTTATGTTCGATTGCCATGGACCTCCCATGGTCTTTCATAAAAATGACATGGTCCTCCCATTGTCTTTTATGCAATTGTCATGGGGAAAATTCTCGTCTTTCATACAATACATAAATTCACATGTAGTTAGGGAACTGATAGAAAATTGAATAAATGATCCATACGAGAGCGAATAATCAGATAAGAACATCACAATAAGGCATTAGACCAAGAGTTCTCAAGATATCCAATTTAGACTGCATTGAACCAAAGCTATCATTAACACATAATCATTTAACATAAACGCATAACATAAACAAGCATATTGCATATCCTTGGCAACTAGCCTTCCCTGGTTACCCTACAGTTTACCACTTATCAATTTAGTCATTCGCTGATCATTCATACATTATCCTTATAATTAGCCTACCCCATTTACCCTAATCAAACATAACTCCTAACAGTAACACACGATCAATAGGCAAGATAATGGGTTTTATATGTTACAAAAAATTATTTTTTTGGCAGAAAAACATAAACCCTAAATTTGCATACACCCTAAGGATCTAGGTTTTCATTATTGAATGTAATAACCAATTGAATATCAAGAACCCTACAAGAACCCTAAGATTTTCGAAAATCATAGAAGGGTTTAGAAAAAACATTCATTTTGATTATACTAGTAGATAATCAAATAAAAATCATTCTTGAAATTGCTTGGAAGCTAGCACCATAAATCTTGTGCCTCTGATGGTTCAAACCTAAACCTAGAAACAAGGAGGATTAAAGAGAGAGGAGATGGGAGATCGAATTTTCGGCGTTCACTTATGAGAATGGAGTGGCCGAAAATTGAAGCCCTTAGGGTCTTTATATAGTTGAGTTAGGAAACCCTAGATAACCCTATTTGAATATTATATTAATATCTCACATTTGGTAATTATCTACTCCTAATTATCCATAAGGGATAATCTAGAAACCATAAATTACCCCAAGAAACCGTCCACCTACATATGGGAAGGTTCTGGAACCTCTTGCTCAACTATTAAACAATTACAATTAGACCCCTATACTTTTTATTAATCCAATTAATCACGAAATTAATTCCAATTAATTTATGATTAATTATTAATTAAATATTACAATTTCTAATTAATTTATTATTTTCATAGCATATTAATAAATTCATTTATTTCTATTTATTAATCATATAATAAATCAATAAATTAGGCTCTTTCTCTAAAAGTCACCATATTCAATTACTAGGTTTGAGGGCAATCCAAAAAGACTTTGCTAATAATTCAAGATTATACTAATTTAATTATTGGCTTAGACACCTAATCTAACAATCTCCCGCTTGGATAAGGCTAAAACTAAGTCACTAGTATAACTTCTAAATTAAAGAGCAACGTGTGCTTCCATAGCAACTGTCGAACTCTGAACTGAACAAACATTGGTCCTAAGATATGTGATCAAATATTCCTTCATTCTACTAGATACCATACAACATAAGATATGGATTAGACTCAATCTCATTGTCCAAAATTTTGTTTCATGATTTCTTGATTTGTGATGATGACATAAGACTTCAAATTGAACACAAATTTTAGTCCTGGTTGGACCCATCACAAAAACTCATCACCAAACCACCAAGGGGCCCAACAATATCACTTTTCCCATTAGGGAAAAAGGAACAAATAAACTTGGAAATATATTCTTGTATCCTTTACTCATGAAATCATACATGACAGTATGTGTTATAACATCAAGTTACTGATGCATCTTTGCAACACCAATGCACAACCAATTTGCAAATTAGAACTCATATATCTACATTCTAAGTATATAAGATATTATCATCTTAGAATTATTCATAATACAATCCAAGAAGTAGTTCTCTTAGCATAGTTTTATCTGATACTTAAATCTCCATTTCTAAGTACTCATGTATTTTGTTGCAATAAAATTGCTATGTCTAACTTCCTTAGACAATCTACAATCCAATTCATGACAGTCATAATTCACTACTTACTTCCTAAAGTGCGAGTGACTGTGGAATTTGAATAATTAAATTATTCGGGCAGTAAAACATGCAAAACGAAACACAAGAATAAATAATTTACAAAGTCAGTAAGAAACTCATAAATAATCTCTATTATTTAATCACCAAAAATCAATTACATTTATTCTGTTACAAGTTTGAAACTAATCATCTAACTACTAAAATAATGTCATCTCTCAAACCAATGCTCCTAACATGCTGACTATGCTTGATCGTACTTAAAGCCTTTGTGAGAGGATCTATAGGAGTATCTTCTGAAGAAACTCTCTTCACTATGAGATGACCTTCTTCAACTGTATGTACGATTTAATGGTACTTTCTATTGATATGTATTGATTTACCATGAGCTCGCGGTTCTTTGGTCAAAGCAACCGATCTTTCATTATCGTAGAAAAGTTCTATTGGTTCCTTAATGGTTGGAACTACTCCAAGATCTCGGATGAAGTTCTTCAATAAAGTTTCTTTCATTGATGATTCACTTGCCGCTATGTACTCTGATTCAGAAGTAGAATCAGCCACCATGTCTTGCTTGGAACTTTTCCAAGTAACTGCTCCACCATTTAATGTGAACACCCAACAAGATTGAGAACGAAAGTTGTCTCTGTTTGTTTGAAAACCGACCTCACTATACCTAGTTACTCTCAACATATCACTGCCTCCAAGAATTAGGACCATGTCCTTTTTCCTTTGCAAATACTTGAGAATGTTCTTTACTACTGTCCAATGAGCTCTGCCAGGATTTCCCTGATAGCAACTTAGCATGCTTAAAGCAAAGGATACATCAGGGCGAGTACATATCATAGCATACATAATCGATCCTACAGCCAAAGCATAGGGAACTCAACTCATATCAACTATCTATTATTCCAAAATTGGGCTTCGAGTCTTACTCATTTTACCACTGCTCTGAATAGGTAGCTCTCCTTTCTTGTAATTTTCCATACTAAAACCATTTTAGTACCTTGTCCAAGTATGTATTTTGACTAAGTCCAATTACTCTATTCGTTCTCTCTCTCTCAAACTTCTTATCCTGAGAATATGGGCAACCTATCCTAGATCCTTCATAGCGAAATGCTTTCCAAGCCAAGATTTCACTTCTTGCAAGGTCATGATTAGTATGTCATCAATATACAGTACTATAAAAGTTACTATACTCCTACTAGCTTTAACATATAGAAATGACTTATCCCCACTTCTAGAAAAATCATCTCTTTGAATTTCTTTGGAAGCAAGGATTCCAACTGCGAGATGCTTGTTTCAATCCACAAATGGATTTCTCAAGCTTACACACTCTATTAGGAAACTTTGCATCAACAAAACCCTCTGGCCAACTCATGTAAACATCCTCAGCTAACTTCCCATTAAGGAAAGCAGTTTTGACATCCATTTGCCAAATTGCATAATCATGAATTGCATCTATAGGGAGAATTATCCTAATAGATTTCATCATAGCCACTGGTGAGAAGGCCTCATCATACTCAACCCCTCGGTTTTGAGTAAAGCCCTTCACAACTAGTCGTGCCTTGAATGTGTGTGCATTTCCATCCATGTCGGTCTTCTTCTGGAAGATCCATTTGCAACCAACTGTCTTTCGACTAGGTTCTTGATCAAGCAAATTCCAAAATTGGTTGTCATACATTAAATTGATCTCGTTGTCCATTGCCTATTTCCATTCCATTGCCTCAGGTCATGCCATTGCTTCCTTGTAGTTAGTTGGCTCATCTAAATTTACCAGTTTTTGATCACTGATAAATGTATCACAATCTGACGTTATATGGAAACCATAGAACGTTGGTGGCATGCTAACTCTACTGGAATGACGAAGAGGTAATGAGTTTTCAACTTGCTCAACTGGAATTTCTTCGTCTGATTGAGTGCTTGTATCATCTAAGGTTCCTTCATTGATTGGCTCTTGAATCACTTCGAGGTCAATTGTACTCCCAGTTTCCTCTTTACATATGAGCTCTCTCTCTCTCTCTCTCTCTATATATATATATATATATATATATATATATATATATATATATATATATATATATATATATATATATCAAAAGACTCCTCTTTGTACTACAAAGACCACGTTTTCACTAGGTTTGTAGAACAAGTATCCAAAAGACTTTTATGGGTAGCCAATGAACGTACATCTCTCACTTTTGGCTTCTAGCTTGTCATGAGTCTCTCATCTAACAAAAGCTTCATAATCCCTAACTTTGATATATGCTAACGAGGGAACATTCCCTGTCCACATCTCATTAGGTGTTTTGGCAACCTTTTTAGTAGGGACAAGATTGAGCACATGAGCGGTTGTCTCTAAGGATACCCCCAGAAGGAAATAAGAAGAGTATCTTGACTCATCATGGAACGAACCATGTCCAACAAGGTCCGATTACGCCTGTCAACCACACCATTAAGTTGTGTTGTCATAGGAGGAGTCAATTGTGAAACAATTCCACATTCCTTGAGGTAGTCATGGAACTCGATACTAAGACACTCTCATACTTTATCTGATCTGAGCATCTTTATCTTCTTGTATTATTGATTCTTAGCTTCATGTCTAAACTCTTTGAACTTTTCAAAGGTTTCTTAGTTATGTTTGATTAAGTAAATATAGCCATATCTATTATAGTCATCCACAAATGTTACATAAAATCGATTGGCAACTCTTGTGGTAGATCTGAAAGGCCCACACACATTTGTGTGTATAAGTTCCAACAACCTTCACCTCTTTTATAAGTTCTAGTGAAAAGTGATTTTTTCATCTTTCCCAAATGAAAAGATTTGCATTTATCATTTGGCCTTAGGTCAAATGATTCCAAGAATCCATCCTTTTGGAGTTGGGTGATGTGTTTATTGTTAATGTGCCCAAGACGATATTGCCTATGACATGCCTTTTCTAAACCATTAGACGAATCAATTTGAAATACACTATTGCCTAAGCTATCAACACAAATCACAGTTTCATACACAACATTACAAGGTAAAGCTTAAAATATAAAATACCATTTGTATAAAATAAAATTGAGCCATTCAAATCGTTAAATGAGTAATGAAAACCTTCTCTGAACAACGCCTGAAATGAAATAATGTTTCATGTCATTTCTGACGAATAGCAACAATCTATCAAATCTGAACTAACTTCACTACTAAGCACAAGGATGATAGGTCTCAATCTTGGTAACAAGAGAAGATCGCCTATTTCCCATGATCAGCTACTACGTTGGCTTTACCGGGATAACAACGAATTTCGCATTCGTAGTCATTTAGTAGCTCGAACCGCCATCGTTGTCTCATGTTAAGCTTATTCTGGTCGAATATGTGTTCAAGGCTTGTGTAGTCTGTAAAGATAGTGCTTTTCATACCATATAGGTATTATCTTAATATCTTCAAAGCAAATACCACTGCTATCAACTCAAGATCATGTGTAGTGTAGTTGACTTTATGTGTCATAAGCTGCCTTGAGGCATAGGCGATGACCTTTCTCCGTTTCATAAGAACACTGCCAAACCCTTGGTTGGATGCATCGCAATATACTACGAAATCTTCTATCCCTTCTGGGAAGGATAATATCGATGCACTGCACAAGGCTTGCTTAAGCGTTTGGATCATCTTTTCTTGTTTCTCTTCCCAGTCAAAGGTCACGTCTTTCTGGGTCAATGTAGAAAGTGGTTTCGCAATCCTTGAGAAGTTCTGTATGAACCTATGATAATAGCCAGCGAGGCCTAGAAATTGACGAATTTCCATAGGCATCCTTGGTGCCGACCAGTTCTCAATGGCCTTGATTTTGGAAGGGTCCATGTGAATTCCTTTTTTTCTAACCATGTGACCTAAGAATTCGACTCTTCGAATCCAAAGTTCACATTTGGAGAACTTCGCATAAAGTTTCTCGGATCATAGTGTTTACAAGATCTGTCGTAAGTGTTGACTATGATGCTCCTTACTTCGTGAGTAGATAAGTATGTCATCGATGAAAACAATAACGAACTAGTCTAAGTAAGGACGGAACACCTGGTTCATCAAGTCCATGAACACTGCGGGCGTATTTGTTAATCCGAAAGGCATCACTATGAACTCGTAGTGACCATAACGAGTTCGGAAGGCTGTTTTGGGAACATATTCCTCTAACACTTGTAGCTGGTGATACCCAGATCTCAGGTTAATCTTTGAAAAGTAGCTTGATCCTTGAATTTGGTCGAACAAATCATCTATACACGGTATAGGGTATCGGTTCTTAACGGTAAGTTTGTTTAGCTCTTTATAGTTGATGCACATACGGAACGATCCGTCTTTCTTCTTTACGAACAAGATCGGTGCTCCCCAGGGTGAGAAGCTTGGTCTAATAAACCCCTTGCTGAATAGTTCGTTCAGTTGATCGGATAGTTCCTACATCTCAGGTAGTGCTAGTCGATAAGGCGATTTGGCTACAGGAGTAGCTCCTAGAACGAAGTCGATTCTAAACTCGACTTGATGTTGTGGTGGTACTCCTAGAAGATCTTGAGGAAAAATTTCGGGAATGTCGCAGACTTCTGGGATGTTCTTTATCTCATTCACCTTTTGGTTCACATCAACCATGTGAGCAAGGAACACACAATATTCCTTTTGTAAGTACTTGTGAGCTTCAATACTTGAGATGATTCGAAGGTTCGTGCCTCGTTGGTCACCATAGATAACTAGGTTTTCGCTATTCGGTAGATTAATACGAACAGCTTTATCAAAACACAAGATGTCAGCATGATGAAGACTCAACCAATGTGCTGATAATGACATCGAAACTTTTAATTGAGACTTGTATGAGGTCGATTTGTAATGAATAGCTATCTAGAGAGAGGGTACAACCTATGTATATATCGTTAGTGTTCTCAGTCTTCCCGTTAGCTATTTCTATGATGAACATTTCTTTTAATGCTTGTGGTTGGTGTTTCAGTAAGTGTGCAAATTTTTGATTCATGAAACTCCTCTCCGCTCCACTATCAAATAATATGCATGCATAAGATTTATCGAAGAGAAACATACCCGTGACCACTGTAGGATCTACCATGGCTTCCTCCCAGCCAATAGCCAAGACTCTTCCCACTCTGCCAGTATTCCCTGCCTTTGGGTAGTTCCGTTTGAAGTGCCCAACTTCCCTGTACCTATAGCAGGCCTGACCTTCTCCAGTACCAGGGACCTAGGAGATCGATCTTGTTGGTGCCTTAAACGGGCAGTGTGCCCCTTCCTATTGCAGTTAGCACAGTGCATCTCCCGGCAGGATCCATTGTGATGGAAGTTGTACTTGCTGCATTTCGGCAGACTCCCAACATACTGCTTTACTAGCGTAGGGATAGCAAGAGTTGTTGCGGCATGAACAACAACAATCTGTTGTTTCTTGGCGGAGTTCCACACCACTTGGTTCTTCTTCTTCTTGTCCCAAAACTTCCTCTTGTTATCGATTGGTATGGCAGGTTCTGGGACAGGGGTTGTTGTTGGCACACAGACTCCATGGTCATTGAGTCTCTGTGCCAGTCGCTTAGCACTGTCGAATGTAGAGGGGTTGGAGGACAAAATGTTCCCCTGAAATGGAGGCATTAGTCCCCATGTGTATATCTCTATTTTCTTGCCCTAAGTGGGGACCATTCCCGGACATAGAGCCACAAGATCACTAAATCGATTAGTGTAAGCTACTATGTCAGCGCCTTTCATGGTTAGGCTCCAAAGTTCTTGTTCAAGTTTTTGAACTTTGCCCCTCGGGCAGTACTCTCCCCTCATTAGGTATTTTAGTGTTTCCCAGCCCATCGGGTTAACCACTATGAGAGTAAGTGACTTGACATGGCCATTCCACCATGTGAGGGCTCTATCGAAGAAGGTGCTGGAAACAAATTTTACTTTGCTTCCTTCCGGGTAGGAGAAGATCTCAAAGATCGACTCAGTTTTCTCAAACCATTGCGATAGAGAAATGATTCCCCCAGTCCCATTAAAGGCTCTGGGTTTGCAGTTGGTGAAGTATTTGTAAGTACACTCCCTAAGGTTCCCGTAACTATCACTGCGAGTAGAGTTAACACCAGTTCCACCCCCGCTAGTACCGCTAGCGTTGATTTGAGTTAAGGCTACCGTTACAGCCGCAGTTACTGCAACTTGAAAAACTACAGGATCAAAATGAGGTGGGGGTGGTTGAGTTGGAGTTATTGGCGGATTGCACCTGTTTGACTTGCGAGGAGGCATCTTTCAACTATAAGTTTACAAGATGAAGATAATTGTTAGAATTCAATAGTGAGTATAATGAGAGTGTTCTTTGAACTAAATCAGAATAGTTCAACATGTAATTGATTGTAATATAGTTCTACCACTAGAAAGATGAAAGAGTTTGTATAGAGATTTTTCTAGGAGAATTAGATGTCTGTCAATATCATTGGTATTATAGATGTATAGAGTTCGGAAAAATTGACCATGTAATAGCTCTACAACATGCCAATATAGAGAAAACTTTGACAACACGAAGACCTAACGAACTTGAAAGTTCAAGGTCTAAACATAAGTAGGAAAATAATACTAGAGTCTAAAAGAAGACTTAATATATATCCAAAAGAGAGAGTAGAGTACGCTCTACTCGCGGGAAGTGTTGTTCTAGTTAGTACTTGATTCTACCCTCGGTTCAGCCAACTGCTATTCTATTTCTCACACACGCCTTTGCAATGCCACTTGGTTCTGTCGAAGTTCTCTAACTTCAGATCGGCTGGCATCCAGTTCCATCTATAGGGCGTCAGCGTGCGTCCTGGTTAACTCCTGGTCATCGGTCAAATGGCAGAGACGAACTGTGTTGGCTCATGAGTTAGCACGAATTTCCCTTACTTGGTTGATGGTTTCCCTTCCCTGTTCAGCATTGTGAGCAACACGGTGAACCAAGATAGGGATGATTTTGTCATCTGAGCCTCCCTCACTCAAGTTGTAGAAGCTTCGGTCTCCATTATAAGGAGGTAGTTGCCTCTCTTTGTGGCTCCACCTTCCCAAGTTTACTGCCCACTGAGGCGTCGGGCCTTGAAAATCCTGTCGAGGGTTTGGATGTTGGGAAACTTGAGGTGGATTATAGACCTTGGGTTCCGATTTAGAGTCTTCTTGAATTTCATCTTCGTTCTCCTCCTCAGAACTTTCCTCGAAGTCTTCTTCTTTTGGGGCTACTGGGTTATGTTCTTCTGGCTCAGCTCTAACCCATCCACCATTCCCTTGATCGGGAAAGCACGGGTCTCCCAGCATATGAAATCCAGCCATGTTATCTAAGCAAAAATAGAGGTGTAATAACCATATAATAGATGTACTACTAAAGATAATTATAAGATGATCCTTACTAGTTACTTCTATACTTACGTAGTGCATACCAGCTATACATAACTTAAGATAGAATAAACCTTCGAATAAGTGATCCAACTCTAAGTCCACAACCAAACAAGGAACATGAAATAAAGAGAAGATCACAGATTCTAAGTCTATAACTTCTTGGTCACATATTACCTAAGTGTATCCACTCAACAACTATAGACCTATTAGTAAGGGTCGCTTTTAGTTTTCACATAAGTAATTAAAGTACCACAAAATACTCCTATAGTATTTTAAGTTTTTGTTAAGTTCTAGTGTTTCTTTGTTGTATAGTTGGTAAGTTTTCAAACTTGTTGCAACACCATAACCATTCCTAGGAATATGCTAATCACTTCTCGGATATATATACAGTTGATCAAGCTATACCAATCCCAGACCTGATTATATATCCCCAAGCCTACTTGTGTTGTTCAACAATCACAATACTTTTGATCTATTCTAGTATGATACTGTCCTAGTATGAATGGATGTATACTTTAGTAAAATATTTTATTTTTTAAAATGTATAACTCTTGGTCAGAGTGTTTTAATTCCATCTGTTTATAGTTGTATATCTTTTTATGGGTTGATATACTTAGTTCACTGTAAACAATGCTCTGATACCAATCTGTTACACCCCCAAACCGAGAATGGAGGAAACGTTCGGGGGCGGAGGACATTATGTACAATATCATAACAATGCACGATAGTAAAAAAAGCAACAACATCCATTTCATTAATAACATAATCAATACAAGTGTGTTCTGTGAAAATTTGTATGACGCCAAAAATGCATATATAACAAAATAAAAAGATGAGTCTTGAACATACTCTGTCTTCTCAAAACCTGGTCCAGTGTACCTGTGTATCGGTGACCTGAGAATACAATTTATTTTGAAAGAGAGTATCAACATTTAAGTTGGTGCATTCATAAGTATTTTAGTGTCAATTGTTTGCATTTGTTTCATTAAAATATTTTTATTTGTTTCATAAAAATGTTTGCATTTGTTTGACGAAAATGTTTATATACTGCCTAGAAAATACTATATTTTCTACTAAAAATCAAAAATAGTCTTTTACCCACGACCAAACTGTTTGGACGTTTGTTTTCTTGTAATAGTGTAAAAATATATGCTTGTCCTTGTAAAAATCAAAAATAGTCTTTTACTAGAAAAATAGTATGCATTTCTCATGTGAGAATATCACTATATGAATGTAATGGAAAATGAAGATTTATAGCAGTATTGTATAAAATATACTACGGATGCATTGACTACCTTAAAGCCAAACTGTTAATTAAGATTAAAATGTGATTTGTTTATAACCATGCTTGATTGATTAGTATAAAACACTAAGTTCTTCTAGCATCGAAATTTTTTATGACATTTGTCACCCGTAGACCTGCAGCTCCCACTATAGCTAGCAGCATGGTGTGGGATGGTCAATCTCATATAGATCTATACACAAACTCATGCTCTCCCTCCAGGAGACTCTGGTTACAAAACGTGACATGGAAAGAGTATTGCTATGCCATGAAATAGTATCTCACGTTTTAGTTATCTTGTTCTTGTTATAGTATGTATGTCCCTTCTTGTTCTTGCTATAGTATGTATGTTCCTTCTTGTTCTTGTTATAGTATGTATGTTCCTTCTTGTTCTTGTAAATGAATAGTATACTTTACAATGAATAGTAATAGTATGAATGTATTGACTCATGAATTGTTCCTTTATTCTGGAAATAGTATGTAGTGATCGTCTAAACTATACCTATTATAGCTTACTAGTATGTTTGTTTGAACTGTTACATATTTCTAGAAAGGACTAAATGGTTCAACATAAGCAATTGAGTTAAGCATGTTCCTTTGAAAATAGGGTTTTAATATTCATGTATGTATTTAATAAGTAAAACTACGATTTAGCCGACATTCGTACTAGTGATCCTACCTTAAGCCCATAACCAAACCAGGAACAGGAGTTACGGTATTTAGCAATAGTCTAAAGTATATTAAAGCATACTTATACATAAATATGTACACAAATATGATTTTGATAAAAACATAAATATAAAAATAGTGTAAAAGAGTTTTAAAATGGTTTTAATGTAACGCCCCGATTCTCATGTATTGATAGTATGACTTTAAATTTCAAGTTTCAAGGTCTACTCAATGAGTAGATGTCCTGACTCATCGAGTAGGAGCGGGATTGGGCCATGTATTTAAGTGACCAACTCGCCGAGTCAGAAGAGTGACTCGCCGAGTTGGAGATGGAGGGTGAAACCCTAATTTCCGGGGTTGTGCACCCTATTTAAAGGATCCTTTTGCCCCCTTAGCCTACCCTTCCAGCCCTTGTGGGTCCAGAAACCCTAACCCTCCATTTTTCTCTCTATACTTGTGTGTTTAAGCTTGAAAGGTAAATCTTGGTGAGGAAAGGCTTGAAGATCAAGAATCTTTGAGCAAGGAACAGCTGGGGATCCGAAGTCTACCTCAGTTTATCATCATTTGGAGGTATCAAGTCATCACCTTGAGCTTCTTCTAGATAGATCCATTTTATATTTGAGTATTGGGACCATTTTGGGCATTTGGTGTTGCATTTCGAGTGATGAACCAAGATATGAAGTTGCAACTTCAGATCTAGGCTCATATGGGCTCTTATCATCATAAAGTCTCAGTTTTTAGCATGATGGTGAAGCTATTTTTCCTAGAACCTCTTCTTTAGCTTGATTTAAGTCAGTCTCACCTTGCATGCATGTAAAGTTTGCAACTTTACGTGATAATCATGCCCTAGGAGCTTGGATATGCAGTATGGAGCCTTATCCTAGCTTAAAAAGCATTTTATGGAGGAAGGACCAAAGGGACTCGACGAGTGTCATGGTTGACTCGATGAGTCCGATGAACATTATCGTAGACTCAGCGAGTCAATAGAGTGACATGGCGAGTCCGATGAAGATTGCCTTAGGCTCGGCGTGTCAGAAGAGTGACTCGGCGAGTTGGCCAGTTATGTAATGAACTCGACGAGTAGCTAAGGGTACTCGATGAGTTGAGGTCAACATAGAATGTTGATCGTGCCAGTTGACTTCTGAGGATATTTTGGTAAATTGAATTTTGTTAGCAAAGGACATTGGTGAATATAGGTTTTGGAGTTGGAGCTTCATCTAGAAGAGTTTGACACTACCTTCCGAGCTACTTACGAGGTGAGTTATCCTCACTATATCAATTGGGTCTAAGGCACCAATGTCGGCCCTTTTCGGATGTGTATTCAGGTTTATTACACATTATGCTTTATGATATGTATCCTGGTTATAAGATGGTTGCTATGTTAGAGATCGGTTAAATTAGTATCCCGGTTATAGGATGGTTGATATGTTAGTGATCGGTTAGATTGGTATCCTGGTTATAGGATGGTTGCATTGATTAGTGATCTGTTAGATTTGCATGTTTACTTGTTTATATGTATGTGCACATGTTTGTTGGTTTGGAGAAAGGGTTGAGGTAGATCCTGCTGTGTGCAGTAGGCCAAGACACCTTAGGTGGACCGGGTAGACTGTAGGCCCGGGCCGAGCAAATCTAGTCAGGCCAAAGGCTCAGCGAGCGGTTAGGATAGGCTAAAGTCCCCGAGCAGGGCGATCCAGATGTGCCGAGGGCTCGGAGAGCGGTCCAGATAGATTGAGGACCGGGAGTCAATCCAGTTAGACTGATGGCTCATTATGCATGTTGTATTTTATTTCTTATATGTTTATATGATATGGTTATATTTGTGTGGCGTTGGTATTTTGGGAGTAACTCACTAAGTCTTTGAGCTTACATTTATCGATTATTGTTTCAGGTACTTCTCATGGTCATGGAAAGGTGAATGCATGATCGTACTGCTCCTCACACGTTATGATTTTATGTTTTGATTATGGGATACTCTGACTATATACTATTTTGAAAACACGTTTTGTAATAATCATGGGTTTTGAAATGTTTTAAAAGTTTAAATTTTGGCATGCTTTTTATGGATGTTACAAGTTGGTATCAGAGCCTTGGTTTGAGAGAATTGGAGGAAACACTCGTGTGTCTCTAGTCTCAAACTGAGGACAAGATTTTAAAACGATTTTCTTAAATTGTTTTCAAAATAATAAAGGAGGATGCAAGTGTACAACCAGCCGGAGCTCGCGGATAGACCCCAAAATACCTTACGGATTATTTGATTTTGTGATATGTTAGAACAACATGCTAGTGCTAGGTTAGAGATCTTCAGGAATTGCATGATAAAATTGCCTGATTATATGATGCCTGGTAGCCTAGGGTTCTCCCGTATATGAAATTAACATCATGACTGTAGTTGCTTAGCGTTGGCATCACGGTCGTACATAATTAAGATTTCATAGCCTAAGAATGTTTGGTTTGGCCTTATTTCCTGTTCTTGTTTGATGAAGGGATTTGAGTAGGATCAGGTATTCGAAAGTCTATAGGGTCCAACGTTATGTATGGTTAGCATACACAAGTGTTGCTGGGTTAGTGAAAGTTTCATGGATGGGTAGGTTGTTGGGATGAGTCCGCCGATTATGAGATATTTAGCCTTCCTCCAGGAGTGAGAACTGGGTGCATGCCAGGATTATGTATAGTTTTAGGGTGTTGTGATGATACTTGAGATAAATATGGGTAGGTGTGGAAGGTAGTATGGGCCCATACTACTGAAAGCATAGGACCCATACGCATAGCAAGGAAGTCACAACCCCTAGGGTTTTGATTGGGAGTTGGTTCTCGGATTTTTATGTGGAATATTTGATATATTTTGTGTATGTTTTCAACATGGTGGCTACACGGCGGTTCGTAATGGGATCCGGGTCATGATCAGAAGATGCAGAGGGGGGACAGGGGGCGCCGACTGCGGCCGATACTATCTGTGAAAACCCGGAAATATCTATATCTAAGTTACCTGGATCATTGAAAGTCAGACTCATTTCTACTATCTTTTAGTATTCGTAAGGTTTTGTTTGAGTGTTCTAAGCCTAATACATTCAAGGTTTGGGTCTTGGGGATGAGTTATCTTAAGTTCATCGAGTTGCATTCAAGCCAAACACTCCTTCAAGAGGAGTGTACGGCCGCACACATGGGTGTACGGTCGTACACTCAAGGTGGCCGTGAACTCACCCCCATGTGCATCATATTCCTTCCTTTCTCTTCAAGAGCTTCTAACCTTAGTGTTTACTTGGGGTTGGAGAGATTGACTCGGTCCAGAAAAAACTCACAAGGTGTGTACGGCCGTATACAGGTCTACAGCCGTACACCACCCTGTATCTCTCTCTCTCTCTCTCTCTCTCTCTCTCTCTCTCTTTCTCTCTCTCTCTCTCTATATATATATATATATAGTGCTCCATTTCTGCTCCTCCCAACTGTGATCACTCCCATTCTTTCTCAACTATCATCGGCCGTGAACACCCTAAGGTTCCAAAAACGTAAATATTTCAACCTTAAACTAGTTATACTTGAATACCACTAGATCCAAGCCTCGATTCTTCATGTTTTAGCATTACCTTCATGACCTTGAAGATTTTATGGCCGTAATCCCTTCATAGGTTGGTCGTACACACCCTAAAAGGGGTCCAAATTGAGTGTTTTGCCCATCTACTTGTTCGAACATTAGATCCACTAGTTTCCCCGTGGATCAAATCACCCTTTTTCATGTTTCTTCCATGGGTGTACAGTCGTACACTCCCTGACCATACACTCATTGGCCGTACACTATCTTGTGTGGCCACAAACCCCTTTTAGTTAATCACGTGTGATTGTAACACTTAGTTTCAAATGGTTCCTAGTCCCTAAGGGTGTTTCCTTGCATGTTAGTTGTCCAAAACACTAGTTACATGCCTATATAAGACATTATATGTAATTTAGGACTCGTTTGTGTCTCTGGAATTCATTCATGGAAGTTGTTATCCTTACGCGAATCTTCATTCGAAACACTTAGTACAGGTGAGTTCATACCCCTATATTTTTTCGAGTTTTTAATGTTTTCAGGAGGGGTGGGGGGAATACAAGTAAAATCACAAGTACTCTTGTGTTTAAAAATATAATTTGGTTTATTATATTTTCCTATCATTAGTATACATTGATCATAGAACTTAGTAAACATGATGAACATAGTTACTACTAGATTTGCGAACAGCTTTATAAACATGTTAAGATATAAACGTTGAAAATACAGTTTTCAGAACAAAAGAAACAAACCTATGAATTATGAAATAAAAGATATTATTTTATAAGGTTCATGTTAATAATAAAGAGGGTTTTCTTAGTATTATATATGTATTCATTGAGAGAACTACAGTGTGAGATGCCTTGTAACCAGAGTCTCCGGGAGGGAGAGCGTGACTTTGTGTATAGATCTATACGCGACTGACAATCCCACACCCTGACTATTAGCTACAGTCAACTGGGGGTGACAAACGTTTGTTTAGTTTTGACGTCCGAAGTACGTCGTTTTGGTATCCATCCATCACTATGGTTATAAGAATCCAGAGGTGATACAACGACTTGTTCACGTAATAATATACCTAACAAATAGTCAACAGGGTTAGTAACTATGTGATGACTTACTATGTACATTAGCGTAATATGAAATTAACATCCGACTTGCAGTGGGATGTGTGATCTCCCCCTCATTTCCTATTCCTTGTTTGGTTGTGGGCATAGGGCAGAATCACCAAATCGGCTGTTTGTTCGATCTAGATATCTATAACTTGTATGTACTAAATGATCATAGGAGGGTATTAACAACTCTTTCAGGATATAGGACACTACGTTTTCAACTAGTTTTATTTATGTAATAAGACTACTATACATTACTAGTGGTAGCCAGGGTTTTTAAAGAGTACAATGCTTAAACAACATAAGTATGGTAAATGCTTGTACTCTATGATTTGGAACAGATAATTCAACAACTTACACTTAGGGAAAATATAGGATTTTCCAGGGTAAACTTCAGTACCTTACAAACAATTGGTTTATTATTCAACTAACGAATACTCATTATTACTTCTATAATTCCTTAATTTATGCATTCGGGTTACATATTAAGAATATCCGAGAGACTGTGGAATGTGTGGTTTCCGCCTCATTCCCTGTTCCTTGTTTGTTTGTGGGTTTATGGCAGATCCATACAATTAACTGCCTATGTGATATTGGTTTATACGTAACTAGTATGAACTAAGTAGTCATAGAAGAAATGGGTAATCATGTTTTTCATAAGAAAATATTGGATTTTCTTGATGAACAATATCAACAGTTATCAAAGGACCAATAAATTTAACTTTGTAAGTACCTAGTGAATACTTCAGGATTATGTACATGAGGATCCGACAACCAGTGGAATGTGTGGCCTCTGTCTCTTTTCCTGTTCCTTGTTTAGTTGTGGGCTTAGGGCAGAACCACACAATCGATTGTTTATTCGATCTGGATTGTATATGATTTGTATAAACTAAGTACTCGTAGGAAGAACTAGCAAGAATTATTTTTACTTAACATTCACTATATCAAAAAATGTAGGGTTCTTCTAGAGAAACATAGCTTACTTTTTGAAAGAACAAAGAACAGTTTTCGAAAACAAAATGCTTATGAACTCACCATATTTATGTTGATACTCTTTCAAAACCTACTTATATTCTTAGGACATTAGTAAATAGGTACACACACCGGGTTCAAGAAGATGGAGCAGAGTAGCTTCGAGTCTTTACTTGTTATTTACTATTGGAGTCAATCGTGTATGATTCAATTACAATGTAAACATTATACTATTAATACAACGGTTGTTGTTGATTTGATTACTATGATTCAATTATTGTGATACTATACATGACGTCCTCTATCCCCGAACGTTTCCGCCATCTTTGTTTGGGGGTGTGACACTATCGGCCAGATGAGGCCAGATGAGATTGATGATAGGATCTGGGAGATCCTGGATGATGAGGTTGCTGCTATCTTCCGAACTCAGTTGCCGGAGATGTTCGGGTCTATTAAGACCTCTATGGTGGAGTATTTTGATGATCACTATATATCGCTCAATGAGGCGGCTGTCGCGGCGGCTACAACAACTTTATTGGCAGCAGGGTTGGGAGCATTTCAGGCCATTCAATATCGGGACTTTGACAACACGAAGCCCCATACTTTTGAAGGCACTCAGGACCCCAGTAAATCCATGAGGTGGCTATATGACGTGGAGGGATGTTTCTTCACGTGCTTATGTCCTACTGACTACAAGGTCAGATGTGCCCTGAACTTGCTGAGGTTCGGGGCAAAGGACTAGTGATGGTTGATGACTGGGTCGTATTCGGACGAGAAGAGAGTTGCTGTTACTTGGGATCAATTCAGGGATATGTTCCGTGCTCGCTACATTCCTGGAGTCGAGCGGTAACGGTTAGCTCAGGAGTTTCTGGAATTGATACAGTATCGAGAGACGGTGATGGAGATCACCCGTATGTTCACCGAGAGGGTGATGTTCTTCTCGGAGTTTGCTTTTGAGCAAGCTCGGATGACTCGTTAGCTGAGCATGCTCAACATAGATATTCGACAGTTTTTGGCGACCCAACATTGTGATATGCTTCTGGATTTACAGGAGGCCGGCAGGCGGCGAGAGCTTGAGATTGAGTTACAGCTGAGAGAGCAGGGTCGGGCCTCGGCACAGACGCAGTCGCCGCCAAAGCGGTTTGTAGGTCAGGTAGTGTGTGACAACCCGATATTTCAACTCTATGTAAACGACCTAAAAAGTCAAGTATTGTAACCATGCTCGTTATAATGAAATTAACTTCGAAAATAAAATATCCAAAAATCACTAATTAAATTACCTATTATGTTAGATATTAATAAACCGTGATCGTACGTAAAAAGAACGCCCAAATCTGACTTCGTATAAGAAAGTTATGAATTTTCCAAGTTCGGCTTAGCAACGGATAGCTAAAAACTCGAAACAGAGATCGAGCAACTTTTGACCAGAATGACCTAAATGAGAATCGAATGTCTCGACAATGGTTTTTCAACGGTAAAAAGTCTTGCAAAAACAGACGTCAGATAATGAAGTTATGAATTTTTAAAGAAATTTTCTTACCGCGACCTTTTAAAAATAAATAATAAAAATAATTTTAAAATTTGCCGACAGAATCTAAACGAAAGTTGTAGAGTATAGTCTCACGTACGCGTGGATATAAAGAACGTAGAAAACGGAGTTCGTATGAAGAAGATATGAATTTTTGAAGTTTATTAAATATTAAATATATAATTTTTAATGAAAACATCGGTATTATCCGAAGGCTGAGTCACGCCGAGTACGCCCAGCATACTCAAGGCCTTGGCCTCGGATCGTCAACATCGTACCCTATGCGAAGCTACATCCAGTCCCATCCGGGGTCCGAGGCAGTCGAGGATGTGCGCATGCGTGACGAACGGGTACACCTAGCGTACGCCCCACGTACGGAGGCGGTTCACACCCCCTATAAAAGGGATGCGAGGGTTCTGAAGAAAAGGGCCATTCTCTCTCATATCTCTTGCGTTTTGCCTCATTTTCCGTGCTCGTGCTATCCCGAAGTCCCAGTCACATTGCTCAAGTCCCGAGGGTCGTTTGTGCTCCCGAGAATCCCGAGAAAATCCGCTTTCTCGAGTCGAAATTCTGTCCAGTTTTCATCCCGCCTTCTCCGATCTTTCAAGTGAGTTCATACCCCTATAATTCACACTTTTAAACGTTTTATAAGTACTTTTATATGCTTTTAAAGGGGGGGGGGGAATACAAGTAAAACACTCGATTATTATTATGTGTTATATAAAGTTTCATTATTCGCTTTTTATCAACGGAATCATATGTGATTTATAACTATTATAGGGAAACGTTCATATGCAAATTATTCCTCGGTAACATCTTATCTTTTTAAATAGGAAATGATGTATGTATTTATGTGTAAGGTCAAACCTTGAAATATGATTATGTTTAAAACAGACTCAGCATCAGCACATGTCTCAGCATCAGCACCAGCGTGTAACTGCTCAGTTTGTATTAGTTTAGTTTATTCAGTGCATTGTAACAAATCATGTATTTATTCTGTTTCCTTAGTTATCTTGATTTATTAGCTAGCATATCCCTGAATTGTAGGGATTGTCTAGAATAACAGTATATATTATCTTGTACAGGTTTGTGAATCGCTACGCCTTTCACAAACCCTAATCGTCGCTTTGTGCACACGATAATCTCTTTGTGAGATTATCTTTCTTAGTGAAAGTTTTTCTTCGTGAATTTCTCTTGTTCTTATTTATTGTCTTTGTTTGATATATCGATTGATCTAAAGGCGTCTTCAATTGGTATCAGAGCAGGTTTCTTTTATCAAACAAATGGCTTCATCTTCTTCTTCATCAAACTCATCAAATCATCCTTCTGCTAAAATCCTTCCTTTCGATGAAACGAACTTTGCTATGTGGAAAATAAAGGCTCTATATGCCTTAGAGTCTGTTGATGAAGACATGCTGGACATCGTTGAAAAAGGTCCTTATGTTCCGATGTATCAGCCTCTTAAAAATAATGTTCCTGATGGTACTATGAAGAAAACTCCCAAAGAAAACTGGACAGCAGATGACAAGAGAAAACATGGTCTAGATGTTCGTGCTCGTGCCGCAATCAGCTACTCTCTGCCATACAACATCTTTGGGCTGGTTCAAAATTGCATCTCAGCAAAAGAGATGATGGATACTCTAACTGTATCTTTTGAAGTAACTGAAGAAGTCAAGGCTACTCAAATAAATGATCTTAATCGAAGGTATGAACATTTTTTTGCTAAGAAAGGTGAAACCTTGACTCAAACTTTTAACAGATTCAATACTCTTGTTAATGATCTTCGGAGACTAGATCAGTTGAAGCATAGAACTGTTTTAGTGCAAAAGTTTTTGGATTCTCTGGGTGTAGGTTGGGAGAATCATGTTGATGTGCTGAAAAACAGTGAGAAGATCAACTCTATGGACTTACAAAGTCTCTATGGAAATCTTCGATACTATGAAGAATCCAAGCTTCAAAGAAAGGAACTGATGAAAGATTCTCAGCGTGAATCCTCTGTAGCCTTGTTCTCCAACAAAAAGCTGGTGTCAGATTCAGACACTGAAAGTGATTCAGATACTGATTCATCTAAAACTAACACTGATGATCTTGAAAAGGTTGTGGCAAGTGCAGCCTTGATTGTGAAGACCTTTGAAAAATCAGGTTGAAACTTCTCAAAGTTTCAAAAGAAGATGGGTGGAAAGTTCTCAAAAGGGTCAGGAGCTGATAAAAGGCATGGTGCTGATAAGAAAGAGAAGGCTCAGTGCTTTAACTGTGGGAGCACTGATCATTTTGCAAAGGATTGTAAACAAAAGAAACAAGGCTCAGATGAATACTAGAAGCAGAAGTACAACAAGCTGATTGAGAAGCTGAAAGCCGAAAACTTGGAACATAAAGTGCTTGTAGCTGAAGAAGAAAAATGGAAAACTGATGAAGAATCATCAGATGATGAAGTCAAGTGTCTAATGGTCAAAATAGAGGACCCGTCTATTTCTGATAAAGACAAAAGTACTTTTGACACTGATATGTCTGATGCTGAAAATTCCAGGAAGCACAACATTGACTCTTCTTCAATGTACCAGGTTAAAAACTTTGTTTCCTATTCAATGAATGAAAAAATCAAAATGTTTGAGTATTTGGGTGTCATTAATTCTAAGAAGAATCAAACCATAAGAAATTTGCAAAATCAAATTGATCTTCTTGAAACTGATATATCCATGAAAAATAGTATTATTGAGTCCACTCAGGAAAATCTTAGAATTACTAGTTTGTCAAATCCATCTTTATCTGCTGAAATTGATGATGTTAAAAATCTTTTGATCAAAGAACAAACTGTGCTTCACACTTGGGCAAAATCTCATAAGAATGCTAATTATATTATTTCAGCTCAAATTCCACATTCTTGTGAGAAAATTCTTGGGGGTAATTTTGCAGAAGCTGAAAAAGTTTTTAAATCACAAGAAAAGGAATCCGAGGTCTATTCCATGAATGTGATGAAAAACAATTTCAAAAATAAGTTTGTCAGTAACTCTTTTATTAATCAAAGTTTAATTGATGAATATTGCATTACTAATTTTGATGGTATCACTGAGTGTAATGTTGAAATTACCGGAATTGATCCTACCTTTTATCCTGCACATCTTGTTAGAACAATCCCTCTAACTGAGAATATTATTGCTTTTCCTATCTCAAATGGAGTGTTTCATGCTTTTCATGAACAACTCAAGCACTTCCCTGATTGCAATCCATCTGTGAATGAGTCAAAACCAGATACTGATAGTTTATCACCTAACACTGATCAAACTCCTCCTGATACTGAATTCAGTCGTGACTCAATGATAAGCAAAAGGACTCAAAGCTCTCTTGGTGAATCTTACATGTCAAAATGTGTTAAATCAAAAAATTTGCTCACCAAGAAGAACTTTGGTACTAGAGTTTGTTACAGATGTGGTAATTCCTCTCACAAGATCAGTGAATGTTCTTTTGATAAATCATCCTCAAGAGATGAAAATATTAAAGTTAGAAATGAAAAATGGACTCTTAAGTCAAACTCTTTAAACTGTCTTCCTAAGGAGTGTTATAATCTATTATCAAATAACTTTGTGAATGACCCATCTTTGAATGGGTCAGTGTGTTCTAACTAGTTTCTCAGTACTGCAGGGTCAGGAGCATCTTTGGTATTTAGATAGTGGTTGCTCAAGGCATATGACGGGATCAAAGTCTCTCCTGGAAGATTATGTTAAGAAAACTGGTCCTGCAGTTACTTATGGAGACAATGGAAAGGGGTTCACTAAGGGATATGGAAACATCAAATGCAATAACGTGGTTTTTCAAAATGTTTCATATGTAAAGGGTCTCAAACACAACCTCATTTCTATCAGTCAGTTGTGTGACGCTGACTATGAAGTTCACTTTACAAAGAAGGAAGGAAGAGTTATAAACACTGACAAGAACATCGTACTCTCAGCAAGTAGAAAAGATGATATATATATATATATATATATATATATATATATATATATATATATATATATATATATATGTTCTTAACATGTTCTCAAGTGACAAGGCACTGATGCAATGTTTCTTTACAAAGTATCAGACGAATCTTAGCTAGATTTGGCACAAAAGGTTTTCTCATCTGAACTTCAAGAATCTATCCAAGATATCCAATCAAGACCTAGTTAGAGGGCTCCCAAAATTCAGCGTTGTGAAAGACAAGATGTGCTCAGCTTGTGAACAAGGAAAACAAACCAAGTCCTCTTTCAAACCCAAGTCATGTTCCAGTATATCAGTCCCTCTTTATCTACTCCACATGGACCTGTTTGGACCTATTCCTGTTCGTTCACTAGGTGGAAATAAGTACACTCTAGTGGTCGTTGATGAGTTCACTCGATTTACTTGGGTAGTTTTCTTGAAGAAGAAAAGTCATGCTGCACAGGAAATTATCTCAGTGATTCGTAAAAATGAGACACTGACAGGTCTTAAAGTTAAGCAACTAAGAAGTGATCATGGTACTGAGTTCCGAAACTCAACTCTTGAAGAATTTTATGACAATAAAGGAATTGGACAAAACTTCTCAGCTCCTCGTACTCCTCAGCAAAATGGTGTTGCTGAACGAAGGAATAGAGCACTGATTAAGGCAGGAAGAACCTTGATGACCCATTCTGGTCTTCCTATGTCGTTTTGGGCTGAAGCTGTCAATACAACGTGTTTTACTCAGAATCGATCTCTAATTCACAGGATTCACAAGAAGACTCCATATGAAATGCTGAAAGATCGAAAACCAGATGTATCCTTTTTTCATGTGTTCGGATGCACTTGTTATATTCTAAATCAGCATGACCCAAGATCCAAGTTTGAACCTAAGGCTGATAAAGGTGTTTTTGTTGGGTACTCATCTATTTTAAAGGCTTTTCGTGTTTTTCATGTGAATAGGCAATGTGTTGAAGAATCCATTCATGTGAAGTTTGATGAGGAATCATACACTGATGAAAAAGTCACTCATTCTCCTTCTATCTTTCAAGAGCTTCTCTCTTGTCCATTCGATGAAGCACCTTCTGCTGAAGATAAGACTGATTCCTCTGATCCTATCATTCCAGTTCCATGTTCCTTGAATCAAGATATTGCAGCCACATCAGCAGATAATTCATTAAGTGCTGATGAAACCCTTGAAGCTGAAGATTCTCCTGAAACTGATAATGTGTCAGTGTCTATCTCTCCGGAATCAGTATCAGTCATTGAACATCGAGATCATCCTGTTGACCGAATTATAGGGAATATTCATGATGGTGTCTGAACCAGATCTAGTGCACTTAATAACTTTTGCATGTATGTTAACTTTGTTTCAATGATCTTACCTGATAAAGTACACACAACTTGTTGAAGATAATAGAATTGCGTCTTGGGCCCTTTTGTTTTTACAACCGGATTGGGCTTGTCAATCCGTGTTCAGCTAGATTAGCCTTATTTTTATTAGAAAAACTGTTAGGGTTTCATTATAAATATATGCATGCATGTATGCGTATATTAACTGTCGTCATTCTCATTGAATATTGTAAACCCTAAAATCCTCTACAGTTGACGTTCTTCATCGAGCTCTTCTGAGGATTGTTTATTGAATCATTCGACACCCTTTTGATTCATTAGCTTGTTCTTAATTGTTTACTTAGTCATTCATCAACCTGTTTCATTGATCTAATCGATCTTTAAGTTTTTTTTAAACTCATCAATTGGTATCAGAGAAAGAGGCTGTGTAATCCATACACTTCTTTTCTGTGAAAAAGCTTCGATTAGGGTTATTCCGCATTCATTGATATTTATTGAGCCGTCATACCATAATTGACGTATCTCAATATTTATTATCTTTGCCCTAATTCGATATATTACAAGTCTGATCTTTGAACAGGTTATTCGATCAATTATGGACGAGTCACAATCCAATCCCATCAATATTTCAAACAGCATTGGATCAACGACAAAGATTCCCATCCTCTATACCCATGATTATGAAGTCTGGGCGAATCACTTTGAAGATTATGCCATAGGATCTGAGGATAATGGATACCTCATCTGGGAAGCAATTATCTCTGGACCGTTTTCTCATTCAGCAACTTCAAGGATTATTAAAACTCAAAAGGAGTATAATGATCTCCTGAAAGATGTTAAAGATGTAGCGCAAGATGAAAAAGTTAAATTTCAGTGCAATATCAAAGCGCTAAGATTGATTAGATTTGCTCTTCAATCCGATACCTTTAGGCTGGTAAGTTCATGCACAACTGCTAAAGAGATATGGGACAGACTACGTGAATTGTACTCTACAGATGAAGATCTTGAACACTCCATTCAAACCTTACTCTTGTCTGAGTTTGGTGAGTTCAAGCAAGGAACAGAAGAAACAGTGACTCAAACGTTTGATCGCTTCAATCATCTTCTTAGCAAGATGATCAAACATGACATCGAAAGGAAGCTTATCGAACAGAAGGTTACTTTTTTAAATGGACTCAGGTCTGAGTGGAGAGCAATTGTGTCCACAGTTAAAGCACACGAACAATTCAAATCCTACTCTTTGGCGAAACTGGTGGGCATCCTAAAATCTCAGGAAAAGATTGTGCTGCAGGAGAAGACCGTGGTTTCAAGTCTGGGTTCATTAGCACTCCTGTCGAAAAGCAAAGTTGTGATAGAGGACAAAGATCTCAACTTGGATGATTATGATCTCACATCTGAAGACTATGCTATGATGGTGTAAAATCCTAAGAGATTCATCAAGAAGAGATTCCCCACAAATAGGAACCGAAACTGGCAAGGAAGCTATAGCACTGAAAAAGTCAAAGATGAACCGAAAGCTGAAGAAGCAAAGAAGGAACAGAAGGCTGAAGGAGATTCTGGAGTGAGCTGCTATTATTGTGGAGGAAAGAACCACTATGCAAAAGATTGCATCCTTAAAAAGATGGCAGAAAAGAACGAAGAAAATGATGAAGAAGCTGTGTTGATGAAAATGCTTGATGAGTTAAGGAAGAAGAAATCTGCTGCTAACCCTTCCATGAATGCTTTAATTGTGCAGGGCTCAGTAGCTGATGATGAGTTCGGTGGCGTGGAGGTTTGGTCAACCGATTCTGAAGATGATGAAGTGAGGAAGCCTTCTCATGGAAAGGCCTATGTAGCGAAAGAAGAAAGCGGTGGAGGAAGATGCTTGATGGTGTCCGACGTGTATCAGATGAGAGGATACAACACTAATGGTGGGAATGAAGACAAAGAATAGCAGAATCTATGCTTTATCGCCAAACCACTCAGCAAGCAGTTCAGCGAACTTGATGAACTGATCAAGAAGGTACAATCAGTTTTTGTCTCATTTAAAGTCCCACAATGCTCATATGAAAAGGAATTAAAAAGTGTTAATTCAAGAATCTCTCATCTAGATAGTAGTTTAACTCAAACTCGGGTCACCAATTCTAACCTAACTAATCAATTAAGCAGGGTGTCTTCTAAGAGCGAGGAACGGCGGATGTGGATCGAACTGAAGGAGTCAGAGTTAATCAAAATAAAAGATGAAAACATCTACTTGCAAAGAGATAACTTAAAGCTTTTGAAACAGTGAAATGTTTTTTGTCTGATTGCCAAACGTCTTTATACTAATATTACTCAGCTTCATTTAAATTGTGAAATAGGGCAAAAGATTCATCGCATGATTTTACCCTTTCTTGAATTTAAGGAAGATGAAATTGATGCTGATGCATTTAATTGTGAGAGTATTATTTCGTCTGAGGATGTTAATCCAACATATTTATATGGACTGGACAAAATTGAATCTTTCATAAAATCCAAGGATCACAAGAATATGCTCAAAAATCTTTTGGATGAAAATGATAAACTGAAGCTTAGAACCGAAACTATACAAAAATTTGACTCACTGAATGTCAACTTAAGCTCGGAAAATAAAATTGATGTTGAAAATGCATCTGAGCTTAATGAGGACGATAACATGAGTGAAATTTATGTAGACGACACAGTTGATTGCTCAGAATTTGTCAAAAATGAACCCGAGAACCACAAAAATCTCATCTCAGAAAATTCTATGGAATTCGCTCGGTTGTCCCAACAAAAGTCCCCGATTCTTGTAGAGAAGGCAGTTGTATACCAAAAAGTTAGGACCACTCCGAATCAGGTATACAAAGTCACTGGTGTAACCGAACATCAGACTGCTGAACTAACAGCTATTGTGAACGAAGACAATGCTGATGGTTGTGATGAGTTCTTCTGGCCGGCTCCCATTGACAATGCTGATGAAACAGTAGGTCTGTCTGAAAGGACTTCATGGAAAAGCAAAGGCAGATACGTTCCAGAACCTTTAAATAAACCTGATTGCTTTAACGTGGCAAGTACCAGTGGAACGAAAGATGTTCCTCAAGAGAAAGAAATTCCTACAAAAGAAGTCAAATCTCCAAGCAAATCAACATCGGATCAGAGTGGTTCAACTAATGAACATAAAGCTAACGTCCATCATCGACCAAAGCAGATGAGAAGTCAAAAACGGGAAAGGAATCAGAGATACAGGAAAAATCTCTCCGAAAGAAAACAGTTTTGGCGGTCGCAAAATGCCTATTTCTCACATCAAGACAGGAATTTAAAACCAGCAAAAAATCCTGATGGATCGACGGAGAGCAACAATAACCGAACACAGAGTCTCGGTTCTGAGCAGAACAACAACCGAAAGCAGAGGTTCGGTTCTGAGCAGAACAACAACCAAAAGCAGATGTTCGGCTCAGAGCACAACAACAACCGAACGTATAGATTCGGTTCAGAGAATGATCTCAACCAAAAACACAGCTTCGGTTCGGGAAATAAAAGAAGTCAAAACTCTAAAGTTGGTCCTACCGTTAGTCAAAAGCAGAAGAGTCACCTAGGTTCTTCAATCAAGAAGTCATACAGTTCTGAGTCATCGCTTCCTAACTCTTCTAAATCCACAAAATCCTCTGTTTCCTCTCGTCCCAAAGTCCACTCAGTTTTTTCTCAAAAATCTCAGTCTTCAGCTGATCAAAAATGGAAACAGAAGGTTTCAGATACTGAATCAAAATCAATTCCAAAACCGTTAATTCCAAATAAAATCAAAGTTTTCACCATCAAAAGAAAAGACGATAAAACACTAATAAAAAGGACATATGTTGTTGACATCTCTCTTACTAATCCCGCAAACAACTCACGAGGACCCAAAAAGCTCTGGGTTCCTAAATCTGCTTAATTTTTGCAGGTTATCAGTGACGAGCAGTATGACGAAGAATGGTACATTGACAGTGGTTGCTCGCGTCACATGACAGGGAGGAAGGAAGAACTAAGGGAATTCAGATCTCTTTCAAGTGGTGGAAATGTCAAATTTGGGAACAATTCCTTCGGAACAATCAAAGGCTACGGGATGATTACAAACGGTGATTTTTCAATCAGGAAAGTTGCATATGTTGAGGGGTTACAACACAATCTCATCAGTGTATCTCAGCTAGTTGGAGGTACAGGTCTCAAAGTCTCATTCGATGATGAAGGTTCGGACATTATTGAGAAGAAGATGAACAAAGTTATTCTCCAATCAGAGCGCAAAGGTGAAATGTTTCCTCTAAATCTCAAACCAATCAAAGGAAACCCAGCCATCTGTCTGTTATCCAAGGCACCATCTGATGAAAGCTGGCTGTGGCACAGAAGACTCTCTCATCTCAACTTCAAAGATATCAACAAACTTGTCACTGGAAGTCATGTGAGGGGTCTCCCATTGCTCAAATATGATAGAGATCATTTGTGTGCTGCATGTGAAATGGGAAAGCAGAGTCGTCAAAGTCACCCATCCATAATAAACACTAAAGTCGTTGAACCACTGGAATTACTTCATATTGACTTATGTGGTCCATCTTCTGTAGAAAGCATTGGTGGTAGCAAGTATATTCTTGTTATTGTTGATGACTTTTCACGTTTTACATGGGTGTTCTTTCTGAAGCTTAAATCTGAAGCAACTCACAAGCTAAAAGTGTTCATCAAGCAGATTGAAGTTCAGCTGAAGAATGTCGTTCGCAACATCAGAAGTGACAATGGGTTGGAATTCAAAAATAAAGAATTTGAAGAATTCATGGAAGAAAAAGGGATCAGTCACAACTTCTCTGCTCCCTACATACCTCAACAGAACGGAATTGTCGAAAGACGAAACCGATCCTTATGTGAAGCTGCCCGTACAATGCTAAGTTTTGCTTCCTTACCTTTATATTTTTGGGCTGATGCTATTTCCGCTGCTTGTTTTACACAGAACAGGTCGTATCTTAACAAACACTTCACTCTCACTCCTTATGAGATCATCAACAACAGGAAGCCAAATGTGAAGTTTTTCCATGTGTTCGGTTCCAGATGCTTCATTTTCAATTCCAAAGAACACCGCAACAAGTTTGATGTCAAAGCTGATGAAGGGATATTTCTAGGTTATTCTCTTACTTCCAAAGCATACAGAGTGTTAAACAAGCGTTCAAAGAAGATCGAAGAAACTTACTACGTGACTTTTGATGATAGCTATGTTAAGAAGCTACAGGCCAACGAAGACACAGCTGGAGAAATCTTTCCTCAAACTGGCCAAGTCACGGCCTCAATTGCCAATCTATTCGAGAAATTCATGGAGCTTTTTGATGAACCAGAAAAGGCCACTCTTTCTGAAGCCAGTGCAGCAGACAACAGGGTAGATAACTTGACGCAACTTATTGACGATGCTGCAAGAAGAATGAATGAAGAAGAATCGAGCTCACAAGACCCTCCTCAACACAATGCATCAGTAGAGGGGGAGGATCCACCTGCATCCAAGCCAAGTTCACAAGTTGAGGGGGAGCTGAGGTCTCAATCTCCAACCGAGAGTGCTTCACCAACCGAGAGTGTCTCACCAACCGAAAGTGTCTCACCAAACGACAGAGCGTCTCCAACCGTAGGTTCATCAACACCCGAAAGATCATCACCTCAGGAAACCCCTATGGCTCAAGATTCACAAGACATTCCTGGAAGGTCACATGTCGAGGGGGAGCATGCTGATATGTCATACGACTTCGACAGTCTGTCCGACCCAGAAGAGATGATAAATGCTGAATTGGATCCATCCTTTGATCCAAACTTCCCTCCTCTCACCAAATGGACCAGAAATCATCCTATTTCTCAAGTTGTCGGTGATATCTCAGAAACAGTTCTGACCCGATCACAACTCAAGGCAAAACAAGCATCCTTGTACTCAAAAGTCGAATTCTGCATGTTTAACTCATTCGTATCCAAAGTTGAACCAAAGACAGTTAAAACTACTCTTGATCACTCTGATTGGGTTCAAGCAATGCAAGACGAACTGAATGAATTTGAAAGGAACAAGGTCTGGCATCTTATTCCAACTCCTCCTCATGCCTCGGTTGTTGGTCTCAAATGGGTCTTTAGGAACAAAATCGACAAGGAAGGGAATGTTATCAGAAACAAAGCTCGTCTGGTCGTCAAAGGATACTGTCAGGAGGAAGGCATTAACTATGAAGAGACTTTTGCTCCGGTCGCTAGGCTAGAATCAGTAAGAATATTTCTTGCTTATGCTGCTCACAAAAACTTTGAGGTCTTTCAAATGGACGTCAAGTGTGCCTTTCTCAATGGAGATCTCGAAGAAACTGTGTATGTGGAGCAACCTCCTGGATTCGTGAATGAAAAGCATCCTGATCACTGTTACATTTTGGATAAAGCTGTGTATGGTCTGAAACAAGCACCGAGGGCCTGGTATGAAACGTTGACTAAATTTTTAAAGATGTCCAAATTCAAACAAGGTTCGGTTGACCCAACCTTCTTTCGCAAAAAGGAAGGTAACCACCTTATGATAGTTCAAATTTATGTCGATGATATCATCTTTGGCTCCACGAATCCAAGCCTAACAGCTGAATTCAGAAAGCTGATGGAGACTAAATTTGAAATGAGCTCAATGGGTCCGATTAACTTTTTTCTTGGTTTAAATATCAGACAGGGACCTGAAGGCATCTTTATCAACCAGGAAGCTTACACAAAGAATCTCTTAGCAAAATTTGGCATGATGGGAGATTCAAAGGTCAAAGTCCCAATGGCATTCGGCACTAAGCTCACTCCATCCCTGGACAAACCGGCTGTTGATCTTACCCTTTATCGTCAGATGATAGGCTCTCTAATGTATCTTACTGCTAGCAGACCTGACATAATGTTTTCCGTTTGTTACTGTGCTCGATTTCAGGCAAATCCAAGGGAACCTCATATGATTGCAGTGAAAAACATATTCCATTATCTCAAGCGAACTACCTCTTTAGGTCTGTGGTACCCTTCTAACTCAGGCTTCTTCGTTCAAGCCTACTCAGATGCAAACCTTGGTGGTTGTGGTCTCGACAGGAAAAGCACCACTGGCGGTTGCCAATTCCTCGATGGGAAGTTGGTTAGCTGGCAGTCAAAGAAACAAACCTGCATGTCACTGTCTACTGCTAAAGCCGAATACATTGCCGCTGCTTCCTGTACCTCTCAAGTGATTTGGATCCAGAGTCAACTCCGAGACCATGGACTCAATATGAAAAAGATCCCACTATATTGTGACTCTGAAAGTGCAATTAGGATCTGTCATAACCCAGTGCAGCATTCCAAGACCAAGCACATTGCACTAAGGTATCACTTCATCAAAGATCACGTGGAAGACGGAAACGTTGAAGTACACTTTGTTAGAACCACTGATCAATTGGCCGATGTCTTTACCAAAGCTCTTCCTGAAACGACTTTCAACAAAATTCTACAAGGCTTGGGTATGATGGTTGGAGAATCGGTCCCAAATCCTCATATCTCCATCTAAGTATCAAGAACCGAAAGAGACAGACCGCTCGGTTGCTCTCTGCTCTGAAGATTTAAAGGAACCGAAGCAAACAGACCGCTCGGTCTCTGTCTGCTCTGAAGATTTAAAGGAACCGAAGCAAACAGACCGCTCGGTCTCTCTCTGCTCTGAAGATTTAAAGGAACCGAAGCAAACAGACCGCTCGGTCTCTCTCTGCTTTGATGATTTACCGGAACCGAACTAGGCAGACCGCTCGGTTCATATCTGTTCTGAAATTGTCACCGAAATACTCAAATTGCTCGGTCTCTCTCTGCTTCATCATTTTTTATGTTGTATAATTTTATCTTTCTGTTTTTATTTATTTTTCAGAAAAATCCCAAACTTACAAAAACATTTTATCTTTCTGTTTTTATTTATTTTTCAGAAAAATCCCAAAATTACAAAAACATTTTATCTTTCTGTTTTTATTTATTTTTCAGAAAAATCTCATAATTACAAAAACATTTTATTCTTCTGTTTTATTCCGTTTTTTTTTACTTACTTCCACTACTTGCAAGTCCTGGTCGGTGTATGTTTTGCACAGGTAAATACAAGCATCATCTTCTGTAATGTTTACCCAGGTATGTTTTATCTTTCTCAGACTAGTTAGACGTCCCTACAAGCATGCTGCTGTATGTTGTCGCAAGCCTCTATGACCTTGACTACACCTTAATGATTCGATCTATACCTATCGTTTCTTCCCAAACAGGCTATTCTCTCACACTCGGTCTAGAGCTACCTTACTCTACTCATTTGAAACATGAGTTGCTCTGCTTTGTCCCTATTCTGTAGCAGAAGGTACGTTCGGTCTCTTAACCACCTCCTCAACTTCTTCATTTACCTTCGATTCCCCAAAGTAACCCTTGATGCTTGCGGTCTTTACCACTGAGGCTTATGGTTACACAACCTCTGTGTTTATGATCTTGGATTCGTTTACCACGTTCTAAGTGAAACCCAAAATCCAATACCTGAAATGAATTGACGGTGAGTGATATACTCAAGATTTTACTTGGAAATCTCATTTTTTTTTGTGTGATCTTTTATGAAATCGTCTCCACCTAAGACATTTCTTCCCAAAGAGGTCCAATTTATTTTTATTTAAGATTTCTGTCTATCCTATGTTTGTCACCAGATAATTCTCACCTACCTGTTCAATAGATCACATCGGTCTCACAGGTATCTCTGCCAACACTCAGTTTTATGTTAAGACTTGGTGTTCGGTTAGAGGTCAGCCACCCTTCAGCCCATGATCAAAAGATGCCTTTCATTGTTTATTAATAGACAAATGATCGTATTTCCCAGGAAACCACACAAGCACTTCAAGTCTCTCTTGGCTTTGAAGGAAGCGATTCGTGTCCGGAATCTTCCGCTTTCTGTCTTCTTAATAGACAACACTCACATCCCAAACACCTTTGATTTATTTCTTTATCTTTCACACTCCTATGCACGAAAATTATTTTTTTTTCCAACATTCTGATTACTGTTTGGTATATGGTTTTAAGTTTCAGATGTAACCAAACAAGGGCACAAGGAATTTCAAACAGTACAAAAATGATTTGGGTGCGTGCAATTGATTCCTTTCACACCCACGTGTGCTGACGTATTCCTGGGATACACCATAACTTCCAATCGCGCTTTTTCAGGCGACGTTTTGTTTTCCTCATCATCACGATTTTCTCTCTCCAGTAACCGGTATAAATAAGGGGTGATCGTGTTCTTTGGCATTTACCTCCCACGAATTATCTCTCTGAAAAGTTTCCACTGTTCATCTTCTTCCACAACTCAACAATGGCGACTTCTTCTTCTGCACAAGATCAAACTGCCTCTTCATCTCTGCTCTCCATCAAACCTAATCAGAATATGATTATAGAGATGACCCCGTTCTTATATGATTCATACATGCTACACGTGGTGGAATGCCTAAAATATTCTCCATTGTTGTTGGCACTCACGCAGGTGGAAGCCGTTCCAATGTCCCTGCTCTCTCAAGTCTACACAACGGCTAACTACGACAAACACAAAGATCGCATCTTCTTCACCATCCACGACAAGAAAACCTCTGTGTCCAAAACAAGGTTTTGCTCTCTTCTAGGGCTTGCAGTCGACTCTTCCGTCATCTCACCGGATTTTATCACCACTACTCAACTCTTCTCAATGATGTACGAAATGGGGTATACGGATGTTCTTACTACTATCGCCAAAGTCAAGAAATCCTGTCTTCCGTCTCAGTGGAACGGATTGCTTACCCTTCTGATTAAGGGTTTAGCGGAGAGGTGTGGTGGTTCTGACACCACGAGTAAAGGGTTTCTCACCATCTTGTATGGTCTTTACAACAGCATCAATCTAGATTATGGCTCCATAATCTGGTCTCAAGTAGTTCAGAGTCTCAACACCACTACACGGTACTCTGAGATATCATGCGGCCGTTTCTGGACGCTTATTACCAAGAAGGCCATGGATTCCCTTGAAATCCCGGTGATGAAGGATGCTCTTATGGCTTCAATTGCCTCTTACCACACCAAGAAGATCATCGTCTCTGATCCAAGTAAGTTTCTCCATTATGGATTGATCCCTGAATCCATGTATAGGTGCGTCACGCCTCACAGCAAAATCATGGCTGACTATAGCACCAGAACACCCTTGCCTCCAAGGGTTCTGTCGGATGAACAAAGAGCTGCCCTTGACGCCCTCGATCAACCTGCCAACCATGGCAAGAGGGCAAGCAAAAAGGAGAAAACAGAGAAGAAAGAACCTGAACCAAAGAAGGAGAGAAAGCGAAGATCCTCCAAACGCAAATCTGATGCAAAGGAACCTTCTCAGTCCAAGTCCAAGAAGGTCAAGAAGATGGCTAAAAGAGCCAAAGGGTCTCCTTCTCCTGGCTCTGCTCCTAATGACCCATCCGACACAGAGGCTGCTGCTCCTCCAACTGAAACTACAACTGCTCAGTCTCCTCAACAACCATCTTCTCCCGCAGGCTCTCATCTTCCCTCTCCACCACCATCTCCTAAAATTCCCAAATCACCCTCTCCACCTACATCTCCCAAAATTACCAAATCACCCACTCCTCCCTCTTCCCCTAAAATTCCTACACCACCCCAATCACCAACACAGGAGGTCCCACTTTCTGTTCCTATAACCATCCCTCCCACTACAACAGAACCAACCATTCCCTTCTCTGTTACTCAACCTTCATCCTCTATCCCCATACCAATTATCACCGAATCAGTTACTATCACCTCTTCCCAACCACCAGTAACAGTCAATGTATCTGATACAGGGGCTGCTACTGTGGTTGAAACCCCCGTCATCAACATTCCCCCATCTCCTTCTCCATCCTCCAACGCCGGTGCTACCTTGGGCGGTGATGATGAAGAGTACGACTCTCTTTATTATAGCCCCTACTGGATTCCCACAGACACTGATGCCGATACCCCTGTTACTAGTCAGTAGATTCAGGAAATTCACGACAAACTTGATAGTCTGTTGGCTGATAATAAAGCCTACGGGGGTGTCGTGCTAAAAGCCTTCATTGAGTATGCGATCAAGACGTACACTGACGCTCTGGATCATTCCACTGATTCCATCGACAACTCAGCTGCTTCATGCTCCAAAGCCACCAAGGAAGTTTCTGAGGTTGTTCACACAACTCAGATCTTTCTTGATTCTCTGAAAGCACATGCTGATTCCAGTGCGGCCAAGTTTCAGACGTCCGTAGACTCTTTCTCGGCTACCCTTCAGGGTGAAACCTCCAAATTTGAGGCTCTGCGTGCTGACCTCAAAACTGAATCCACATCATTTCTCAAATCTTTGGATTCACGTTTTGCTTCTCTGGCAGCAGAGAGCACCCTAAAGGAGGATCTCGTCAAGCATCACGCAACTATCGACCTACAAAAGATACAACTCGCCCAGGCACACCAAGAAATTTCTTTGCTAAAGAATCAGCGGGCAGTTCTTCAAGGTTGCGTTGGTGATGTCAAGAATATGTTAACAAATGTTCTTGACACTCATGATCCCTTCCTTACCCTTACTATCAGACAGCATCTCCAGGCTAAACTCCTTCCTGCTATTAACATCTTGAGTGAAATGAAGGGTGTCTCAGAGAAGCTTGTTCTTCCGCGACAAGGGGGAGAGGAAGGTGTGTCAAAGACAGAACCGAAGGTTAATGTAGCTTCGGGTTCTTGGAAACAAGTCCTTGTTGAGAGCGAGTCAGATTCAGATGAAACTATCACTGAAGCTCTTCAACGAAAGAAAAGGGACAAAGAGCTAGATGAAACTCTTAAGATAGCTCAAGAGGCCGAGGCTAGGGAAAGAAAGATCAAGGAGGATGAGGATGCCATACAAGCCAAGAAGACTCTGTTCCCAGAATGGGACAGAGACACACTCATCACTCAAGCGATTGAGTTTCCCTCCATATATTGGTTGGAACCGATTGTATCTTTCGAGTGTGAAAATACAAAAGACTCGCAGTTTGACATGCCAATCACGCGAAAAGCTTTTACATTTCATTGCTTTGATGTCACTGCTGATGTCCCTCATCCGAACTTGAAGGTTGACAGAGAGTTAATAGATTTCTATCTGAAGTATGGTCAACCGCAGTACTTGACATGGAGAGCTCAGAAGATTATTAAAGTCAAGGTACTGAAACCGACACAGGCTGGGAAATTTGTGAACGTTAATTTCAAAATCAACAGAGGAACGGCCAACACAGAACATCTCATTTCTCTGGCAAATCTTCCCAGTCTAAATCCGCATGATTGGATTCTGCTATACAACATTCTTCTCTCCAATCATAGAGAGTATGAACCGATTCTTAAACATCTTAAAAGAATGTTGGCTTCCTACATCCATGAGCTCGCCACTATGGATCAGGAAATAGCAAAGATTATGAACAAGAAACCGACCGTCAAGCCTACTTCCAAGACAGGAGATGTTCATAAAATGAAGGTAGGGCAAATTGATTCTTCCAATCTGACGGTCATGTTCACCAGGGGCGACAAGCATAAGTTTCTGTTTGCTTTGGTAGACAAACATCTGTTTTCAACAGATTGTCTGGAGCATATTATAAATATCATTCACCGATGCAAGCAGAACTCAACAGCAGACAAGAAGAACTTCACTGATATGCTTCGTTGGTATATCACCTTCAGGCATCACATTCTGGCTATAATACCGAGGATTTTTTAGACGGTAAAGAAGCCTTCTACTGTCAAAAGAGAATGAAGATTTTGTACCAAAGACGCAAAGGGGGAGATTGTTGAAGATAATAGAATTGCGTCTTGGGCCCTTTTGTTTTTACAACCGGATTGGGATTGTCAATCCGTGTTCAGCTAGATTAGCCTTATTTTTATTAGAAAAACTGTTAGGGTTTCATTATAAATATATGCATGCATGTATGCGTATAGTAACTGTCGTCATTCTCATTGAATATTGTAAACCCTAAAATCCTCTACAGTTGACGTTCTTCATCGAGCTCTTCTGAGGATTGTTTATTGAATCATTCGACACCCTTTTGATTCATTAGCTTGTTCTTAATTGTTTACTTAGTCATTCATTTACCTGTTTCATTGATCTAATCGATCTTTAAGTTTGTTTTTTAAACTCATCACAACTCTTCAAGATGCTGATTGGATCAAAGCCATGCAAGAAGAACTGAATGAGTTTGAAAGGCACAAAGTTTGGACTGTTGTCCCAAGACCATCCGACAAGACTATCACTGGAACTCGCTGGGTCTATTGTAACAAGGTTGATAAAGATGTAATCATCACTCGCAACAAGGCAAGGCTTGTAGCTCAAGGGTTTACTCAAATTGAATCCATCGACTACGGGGAAACTTTTGCTCCAGTTGCTCGCATTGAAGCTATCAGACTGTTTCTCGCATACGCATCCTACATGAACTTCATTGTCTATCGGATGGATGTGAAAACAGTATTCCTTCATGGTGTGTTAGAAGAAGAAGTATTCCTAAATCAGCCCCCAGGCTTTGTGGACAAAGATCATCCTGATTACGTGTACTGGTTAGACAAAGCTGTTTATGGACTGAAACAAGCTCCCAGGGCTTGGTATGAGACGCTGACATCGTATCTGCTTGAAAATGGATACAGACGAGGAGCAATTGATAATACTCTCTTCATCAAAAACAAAGGCTCAGACATGGTTCTTGTTCAAATTTATGTCGATGACATCATTTTTGGCTCTCCAAATGAGACACTGAGCAAGGAATTTGCAGAGATCATGTCTCAAAGGTTCGAAATGAGCATGATGGGGAAGATGACCTTTTTCTTAGGTCTTGAAGTTCAGCAACAAAAGACAGGTATTTCCATTTGTCAAAGTAAATATATATCTGACCTGCTTGTTAAGTATTCTCTCAGTGACTGCAAACCAGCCTCTACTCCAGTGTCTAAGACTGATAAGATACACGCTGATCCAACTGGAACTGATGTCAATCACTCTCTGTATCGAGGAATGATTGGATCCCTCTTATATCTCACAGCAAGTCGTCCTGATATTATGTTTGGAACCATTCTCTGTGCTCGATTCCAAGCTAATCCAAAAGAATCTCACCTCATGGCTGTCAAACGTATTTTTCAATACTTGAAGGGAACTCAAAACCTTGCTTTGTGGTATCCTCGTGACTCAACATTTGAACTTTATGGATACACTGACTCAGATTATGCTGGATGCAATTTAGACAAAAAGAGTACATCTGGTGGATGTCACTTCCTTGGGAATCGTCTCATCAGCTGGTCTAGCAAGAAACAAACATCAGTAGCCATCTCAACTGCAGAAGCTGAGTATGTTGCCATTGGGAGATGTTGTGCTCAGCTCTTCTGGATTCAAAATCAGCTTCTCGACTATGGGTTCAAGTTCTCAAAGACTCCCATATATTGTGACAACACCAGTGCCATTCAGATCACACAAAATCCTGTTCAGCACTCAAAGACAAAGCATATTGAAATCAGACATCACTTCATCAGACATAATGTTGAAAAAGGAAAAGTTGTTCTTGAACATGTCAAGACTTCGGAGCAACTTGCTGATATCTTCACAAAGGCACTGGATTCTCAATCAACTGCTTACATTATCGAAGAACTGGGAATGATTTCCTTGTAATTAATTTTGATGTTTAATTGTGCTAATGTTTGATATTGTCTTATAAGCTGATGTACATTGTGCTGATGATGACATACTGATGATATTTGCTACTGAGCACTTTGGTTTGATTTCTTATCTTTATCTCTTCTTCAAGTCTTCAAAACAAAAGTTGAATGATTCACTGTATTAAACCATACACTGATACTTGAAACTCTTTGCCGATGGTTAGATCAAAACACCAAGATTTATCACACGCAACTACCCCTTCTCACCAATCTTACACTGATTCTGTGATTCAGTGTGCCAAAACACACACTGATGAGAATCTAAAATCTTTGTCGATGGTTAGATCAAAACACCAAGATCTATCACACGCAACTACCCCTTCTTACCAATCTTACACGGATTCTGTGATTCAGTGTGCCAAAACACACGCTGATGAGAGTCTAAAAATCTTTGCCGATGGTTAGACCAAAACACCAAGGTTTATCACACGCAACAATCCATTCTTTACCCTCCTCTTATTCAGTGTCTAATGATTCAGTAAGATAAACCACTCACTGATGAAGTCACAACACTCTGTGCCGATGGTTAGATAATGTAACTAGTATCTATCACACGCACCAATCTCTTTGCTAGCCCCGATTAAGCAAGTTGTACATTGAATTGACGGAGAAATATTCTCAACACGTAACTTTTGTGACACTGAGCTCAGCGCTTCCGCAAACACTGATTGACGTTTCACCTTCAGTCAACGGCTCTTTTATCCAACGGCTATTTTCTACTCTGACAGGTTGTTACGATGTGCCGTTATTCTTAATGAAGATAATCATCACCTTTTTAATAAAGATAATTATTACCTTTTTAAAAACCCCCTTTTCATTCCATATTTAAACCTCTTTCTCCCTTGGTTTAATTTTTCCTTCCAAAACCTTGAACTTTTCTCAAAAACCCTAGAATTCTCAAATACTCTCCAATGGCGGCATCTCTGTTCACATACTCCTCAACCTCTCGAAGATTCGTTCCTGCCCCAAACTCACCTCCACTTCCAATTCACATCAAGGCAACCAATGTCGTCTTCAACCCTGACATTCCAGAGGTTCATCGAGGTCTTGGACTCGATGATTTCGTCAATTTCTTGGCTTCTTGCCGCCTTCAATATGCAATCAGTGATGTACCGTCCGAGTTCTTCCCTGAACAAGTATGTAAGTTTTACTATACTGCAACAGTTAATGAAGAAAACAATGCCATCACCGGAACCATTGGTCATGGCAGACACTCTGTCTTCATCACCGCAGAACTACTCAGTGCTGCTTTAAGGTTATCAATTTTCGAACCCTTTTCTGAACCTCCAACTATTGAAAGATGTAAACGAATATTTGATCAACTGGGCTATGATCATTCAAAGGCTGGTACTCGATCAGCTCTTATTTTGCGTCAGTGCATGACCCCAGGCTGGAAGTTTTTCACTGGTGCTTTATGCAAGTGTGTGGGTCACAAGTCTTGCAGTGGTGATCAATTGAGCAATTATGAGCAACAAGTCGTCTGCTCCCTTCTTCTCAACAAAAGATTAGATTATGGGGCACTATTCTTTGATCAGCTTGTTCAGCTTCTACGTGCAAATGTGCGTGCTGATCATGTTCCCTTTCCACGCTGGATTGCCCTGGTGTTCGACAAATTCTTCGCTGCTGACTACTTTTCTCACTCTGGGAATCCAATCCAATGCCCTCGAATGTCCGTTTGTATGTATCAGGATGATCCTTTGGATACTGACATTGGAATCTCCGATAGGATGAGAGAATGGATTGCCAATCCATACACTATGCCTTCTCTCACCGCTGACACTGATGAAGGAGGTGCTGATGGTAATCGTATGGATCGTGCTGATCAAGAGGTGGAACATCATGATGGTGGCCATTTCTCCCCTCAACTTTCTCATCACCTCATCTCGGACACTGGCAAAGCCTCCTCAGCACCACAGGATTCCATGCCTCTGGGGAGCAACCATCACAGGGGGAGCATCAGTCTCAGGGGGAGCATCCATCACCAGCAGCTCACTACTTCTCTCCAAGGATGCAACCTAGCTCTCCAGTTGCCCCAGGTACCTCAATGGTTCAAATTCCCGCTTCAGCATTTTCTGAACTGATGTCACTGACTCGGGACATGAGTCAGCGTCTGCTTCGTATTGAGGCTGATGTTCAACAAATCAAGGAGGTTCTCTTACTTACTCCTCCCTCTAGTCCCAAATCTAATGATGCTCAAAAAGGGGGAGATACTGATGATGATGCTGATGTTGATGATCATGCTGATGGTTAACCAAATGCTCATACTGATGGTGAACCAAATGAGAAAGACACAGAACCTGCTGACAACACTATCTTTCAGCATGAATCACCCAACCCCATTCCTGAATCTGATTCTGCAGGGCATAATAGTCCAGCAGCTACTGAAAAATTGTTTGAAGACAGTGAGCATGATGAAGAGCATGATGAACCTGATGATGAATGTCAAATTCTTGACATGAACTTCATTGATCCTCTCATTCCAGTTCAGCAAGAAAGCTTAGATGGCCTTGAAGAATCTCATCCGATATTAGCCGATCCTATTGCTGATCCCATCATTCCGGTCCAAGGAGAGGATTCGGACATTGCCAGTGAAGAATCTCATCCGCTGTCTCGAAAGCGGAAGGTAGCAGATACTGACTTGGATCATTCTCAAACTGATACTTCTTCAACTGTGAAGAAACCCAAGTCCATTGTCAGTATTTCAAACCTTGCCACTGAATGGAACATGTCCCCTGATCAAGTCAAGCAAATTCTTGATGAAGCCAATCGAGCTCAGCTTCTAAAGAACATTGCTCAAGCTGATGAATCTCTTATTCAGCACAAACTTCAGGCCAAGGGATCTTTTGAAGCTCAGATGCTAAAGTTCCTGGAATTTCAGTCCAAGGCTCAGTCTTCTCAACCTCCTCCTAGCTCTAGCAAGCCTAAGACTGACAGTGTTCTTGACCGGATTGATCGAAAGAGATTTAAAGATGTTTTTAATCGGCAAATGTGTGGAGATAAGATCATCAAAGTCAAAGCTTCTAAACCTCGAAACGAGAAAATCCTTACGTTGCTGATCACTCGTCAAGGTCCTCAGCACTCATATACTGAAGTTGTCAAGAGGGATGAGCTGATTAGATATGGGTATTCGGAATGGATGGAACTGCTCGATCTTGCATCCAAGCAAACCTCAGCTCACTCGTCAAGGTCCTCAGCACTCATATACTGAAGTTGTTCCTAAAGAACGACCTCAGCATCAAGGCCAAAGGTCGTCAGTTCCTAGATCTCGAAGAACCAAGTTTCATGTAGATGGTGAAGATGTATTGGTTCTAGACTTTGGTGCTGGTGTAATTAACAATTCACTTCCTCTAGGTGTTGATCCGGTTCAGCATCAATTCATCTCAGCTCCTGAACACAGGATGTTCTATCTAGACAAAAATAGGAGGATGTGCTTTCAACGAACTACTGAGATCCCAATGGCTCCAGCCACTCACCTTGTTGGCTTAAGGAAAATGTGCATGAGTCATCAAGATCTATCTGGAGAATTTCACATTCTTATTTCCATGGAGGTGCTGAACATAAGACAGGAATTGCTGGACAGTCCTTACTGGCCAGTTAAAATTGAAGCTGAAGCTGAGTATGAAGAATTTCTTTCCAGAGGTGTCTTTATTTAGTTTGTTTTGAACATCATCATATTGGGGGAGATTGTAAGGTCAAACCTTCAAATATGATTATGTTTAAAACAGACTCAGCGTCAGCACATGTCTCAGCATCAGCACCAGCGTGTAATTGCTCAGTTTGTATTAGTTTAGTTTATTCAGTGCATTGTAACAAATCATGTATTTATTCTGTTTCCTTAGTTATCTTGATTTATTAGCTAGCGTATCCCTGAATTGTAGGGATTGTCTAGAATAACAGTATATATTATCTTGTACAGGTTTGTGAATCGCTACGCCTTTCACAAACCCTAATCGTCGCTTTGTGCACACGATAATCTCTTTGTGAGATTATCTTTCTTAGTGAAAGTTTTTCTTCGTGAATTTCTCTTGTTCTTATTTATTGTCTTTGTTTGATATATCGATTGATCTAAAGGCCTCTTCATTATGTAAATCAGACACTCTGCTTATACTATATTTATGTGTGTCGGTTTTGGCACTACAAAAACTAGACTTTTCATAACAAGTGAACATTTTCAATAGGAATTACTATACTAACGAAATGCACTTTTAGAAAACTATAACAGGTATAGTTTTATGAGTATACTACGAACTTTTACATACATGGAAATACTATTTCAAGAAGCTACTTTCATATACAAGAACAAACGAACATTTTCACACGTAAATATGTTTTATACTAAGTTTTGTGAGACATTAAACTTCACGTACGCTCGAGTACACATTTCGAGTCCTGTATTATATACCAGAATCCCTTGGAGGGGGAGCATGGTGTTTGTGTATTGATCGATACGGGATTGACAACCCCGCACCCTCAGTGTTAGCTACAGTACACCATTTAGGGTGACAAACGTCAGAACATTCGAACACCTGAAGAACGTTGTGTATAGGCATTCCTTGTCAATAGCATGGTTATAAAACTCACATAGAGTATTAAAAACACATTGATTTACGGGGGTTTTCAGATGTAATGGAGGTTTTATACGAAAATAAATTCATTTATTTTATGCATGAAAAACCCAATTGTGATATAAGTTTGGAACTTCTAACCACTACTCATAGATGGGAAAACATCAACTTTTTAACATATATTGGTCTTGATTTAAGGCTACGCTTATACCAGTAGGAAATATGGGATTTTCTAGAGACTAACACAAAAACAAACCATTTCATTTTCATACAAATACTATCATTCAATGCTTATGAAACTCACCAGCTTAAATGCTGATCTACTCTTTCAAAACTACTTGTATATCCCAGGGACTCAGTAATTACAGGTACTAAACAGCTTTTGAAGAAGGAACGCTGCGGCACTAGTTTAAATTCATACTTTGGCATCATATTGTAATTGGTTTTGAACATGTACTCTTTTAAACAATGTAAACTTTCAATTATATATATGATGGTTGTATTGCTTTCTTTACTATGTATTCATTTGTTACGTTACCACATGAAGTCATCCACCCCCGAACGTTTCCGCCGTTCCGGTTTGGGGGTGTGACATAGTGTATGCCGCAAATGCGGCCAAGAGGGGCATTTTGCGAGGGATTGTCATCAGATGGCCCCGGTTCAGGAAATGAGGATCTGCTACCCCTGTCACCAGGTTAGTCACAAGAAGACCAACTACCCACAACTTGTAGCCATGCTGGCTCAGGCTCCAGTGCTGGCTACATTGAGGATTGCTGACGGGAGTAAGGATCGAGTCGTGCCCCCGAGGGCCCAGGGGCACGCTTTCCAGCATACAACAGAGGGGGCTAAAGCAGCACCAGATGTGGTTGTTGGTATGTTTCTAGCCCTTATCTTATAGATTATATATGTTGTATGCTTATATGTTGTACCTGTGATTAGGTATGTTTTTAGTAAACACCTTACCTGCTCTGGTATTATTTGAGAGTTTTTAACCAAAATGGAGTTGTTGAAAAAACATATTTACCAATGTAGTATAGTTTGGAAAATATTTACCAAACTAGTGTTTTTCTTCAATTTTTTATTTATTTTTCAATATTTCTTATTGTTTTTTATTTATTTATAATATATTGACTTTTTTACTTTTTTATTTCACTCTTTTTACTATTTATTGTTTTTAAATATCAGTTTATTTTTTATTTTATTTTTGTTTGAGTTTTTTTGTTTTTTTTTTTGTTTTTTTTTTTTTACTTTTATTTAATATACATTTAACATAAATATCTAACACACAAAAGAGCTTTATTATTTTGGTTCATTATATGCTTATTTGATTAATTTTTTTTTCTACCGTGTATTAGTTTGGTTCATTATATTACCATAACTTGCAGGTTTCTTACCCAACTATTCACTTTTAAAAATTTGCTCAAAAGTAATAGTTGTGTTATCAAATTTTGTCGGTATGTTTTTTTTTGCAATTTTGTTTTCACATGTTTTGAAATAAAAGTTTTTATTGATTTGGAAATTTGTTTTTTAAATGTTTTTTACATATTTAGTTTTATGCATGTATTTTATTATGATATCTTTCGTTTTACAAATTAGATTTATTTTAAAATTTGTTTTCTATGTTTTTACATATTTGTTTTTATGTAAAGACATAAAAAATATGTAAACTTTTGCTTTTTATATTTTATTTTCAATGTAAAGAAACTCAAAAAGCATGCAAATATTGTATAAATAAAGACATGAGAAAAAATTTCTTTCTATAAAGGATTAAGTTTTTAAAATATATGTATAAATAAATGGTAAGGAAATTAAAGTAAACCCATAATCACTATATAAACAGTGGAAAAAAAATTACTCAAATAGGCATATAATGAACGAAAATAATAAAGCTCTTTTGTGTGTTAGATGTTTATGTTAAATGTATATTAAAAAAAGTCTGAAATGAAAATAAAATAAAAAATAAAATAATATTTAATAACAAAAAATAGTAAAAAAACTAAAATAAAAAAAAGTAAAACAGCGGATATTTTAAATAAATAGAAAAACAATAAGAAATATTGAAAAATAAATTAAAAATGAAGAAAAACACTAGTTTGGTAAATATTTTTCAAACTATACTAGAGTGGTAAATATTTTTTTCAATAACCTCATTTTTGTTAAAAACTCTATTATTTGACTCGGGGGCGAGTCGTTCGTTTGTTTTTCAGACTTTTAGTAGGGAGTTCAGGTTGTCGGTGGGAGAGTTAGAGTGTCCGTTACGAGTCTCCATCGCCAACGAACACGAAATTTCTGCTTCTTTGGTCTATCGGGATAGTATATTGGAGATTTTCGCAGTATCTTTTCTGACAGGCCTGATACCGATTCCCATGGGGGATGTATGTGTGATCGTGAGTATAGACTGGCTAAGTCGATTCTGTGCCATGATCGACTGCGAGGGTCAGCAAGTTGTAGTTCGAACCCCAAGTGGGGGAGAACTGGTTGTATATGGTGAGGGCACCAAAGTAGGATCAGGTTTTTGTTTAGCTGCCAGGCTCGATAGTATGTTCAACATGGGTGTGCAGGTTATTTGGCATATGTGGTGGATACGCGGTTCAGGGACCAGACTCTAGTTTCAGAGGTCTCGGTGGTTAAAGAGTTTACTGATATATTCTCAGAGGGGTTACCAGAGATACCTATGGAGAGGCAGTTCGTGTTCCAGATCGACCTAGTTCCAGGTGTGGCTACTATTGCCCAAGGCGTCGTGCTGGTTGGCACCACCCGAGATGCAGGTTCTGTCATCACATTTGCAGGAAGTGCTGGGAAATCAGTTCATTCGACCTAGCAGTTCTCCATGGGGACCACCGAGACTTTCCTTTAGGAAGAAGCACTATTCGCACCGGATGTGCATTGATTATAGGGAATTGAACAAGTTGACGGTGAAGAACCGTTATCCACTCCCGCGGATAGATGATCTTTTCGATTAGTTGCAGGGTGCATCTTGGTTCTCTAAGATTAATTTGAGGTCGGGATATCATCAGGTTCGGGTTAGAGAGGAGGACGTTGAGAAGATCGCGTTTTGGACATGTTATGGTCATTACAAGTTCGTGGTGATGCCATTTGGGCTCACCAACTCACCATCAATATTCATGTACCTGATGAATCGGGTCTGCAGACCGATGCTTGATCTCACATTCATTGTGTTCATAGATGATATCTTGGTGTATTCCAATACCTGAGAGTAACACAAGGAGCACCTTAGGGAGTTGTTGGGAGTCATAAGACGAGAACGATTGTATGCCAAGTTCTCAAAGTGCGAGTTTTGGTTGCGAGAGGTCCAATTCCTAAGACATCTCGTTAACCGGGAGGTGATTTCGGTCAACCCGGCCAAAATCGAGGCAGTCATGCAGTGGGAGGTGCCGATGTCACCTTCAGACATCAGGAGTTTTCTAGTTTTAGTAGGGTACTACTGGAGGTTTATTCGGGATTTCTCTAAGATTTGCAGTACCCCTCACTCATCTGATGAGGAAAGGGGTGGATTTCCGGTGGGGTCCTGAGTAGCAGAGGGCGTTTGAGACCCTCCGTCAACATTTGTGTGAGGCTCCAGTCTTGACACTCCCGGAGGGAGTAGAGGATTGTTTGGTGTTCTGTGATGCATCCATCACAGGTTTGGGGGCGGTCGTCATGCAGAGAGGACGGGTGATATCCTATGCGTCGCGGAAGCTGACGCCGCATGAGACAAGATATCCTACTCACGATTTAGAGTTAGGAGCGGTGGTGTTCTCTCTCAAGATATGGAGACATTACTTATATGGTGTTCATTGTATTATATACATAGATCACAAGAGTTTAAGGCATATCATGGATCAGCTTAACCTGAACATGAGGCAGCGCAGGTGGCTGGATGTAGTCAGGACTACGATTGCGAGATCCTAAAGCACCCCAGTAAAGCGAATGTGGTTGCGGACGCTTTGAGCCGAAAGTCAGCTGGGTCTTCCACCCCAGCGATATGTGTGAGGATAGTGGTAGATTCCCCGTTTGTGAGTCTGATCAGAGACGCCCAGGTTAAGGAAATGTGATCGGAGAATTGGAAGCTAGAGAGGATCAAGTGTGAGAACAGCCAGCTTGGTACGTCGAGAGTTGTTTGACCTGTAGGATGGTCAAGGCCAAGCATCATAGACCGCATGGAAAGCTACAGCCTCTGGAGATTCCCATGTGGAAATGGAAACATACCACGATGGATATTGTTACCAAGTTGTCGAGGACGGAGAAGGGGTTTGATGATATATGGTTCATCGTGGATCGATTGACCAAGAGTGCCCATTTCTTGGCTATACAGGAGAGTTCATTGACCGAGAAGTTGGCCGATGTGTACGTCCGCGAGATTGTTGCTCACCACAGAGTCCCAGCCTCCATTGTCTTCGATCGAGATGTTAGATTTACCTTTCACTACTGGCATAAGTTCCACGAGGAACTGGGCACGCGGTTACATTTTAGCAAAACTTTTCACCCGCAGACCGACGGTCAGAGTGAGCAGGCCATTCAGAACCTTGAGAACATGTTAAGGGGGTGTGTCATTGACTTTGGTGGGAGCTGGGATTCCCACCTACCCCTTGTAGAGTTCGCCTACAAAAAACAGCTATCATTCCAGCATTGGCGCCGCACCTTTCGAGCTGTTGTATGGGTGCAGATGTCACACCCCGGTTTGATGGGGTGAGATCAGACACAGGGTGATGGGATGGACGGAGGTAGTCTTACATACTACCGATAAGATTCAGCAGATTAGGCAGCGAATGTAGACCGCTCAGAGTAGGCAGAAGAGTTACGCCGACGGATGCCGATCTGAGTTAGACTTTCAGGTCAGTGATATGGTACTCCTGAAGTTCTCGCTCTGGAAGGGTGTGATCCGCTTCAGGAAGAGGGGAAAATTGGGTCCCTAATATATTGGGCCATTCATGATTGTTGCAAGGATTGGAAAAGTGCCATACAGGCTAGAGCTTCCAGAGGAGGTTAGTCGGATTCACAACACCTTCCACGTTTCACAATTGCGAAAGTGTGTTATGGACCAGAAGGTGGTGGTATCCTTGGATGACATTCAGGTCGATGAGCACTTGAACTATGTTGAGAGCCTCGTGGCCATACTCGAGAGAAATATGAAGATTCTGGGAACAAGGAGATAGCGTTGGTGAAGGTAGAGTGGGAACATCGGAAGGGATCCGAATGGATGTGGGAGCCGGAGGATGAGATGCGGGAGCACTATCCAGAATTGTTCACAGCAGCAGACTTCAAGGGCGAAGTCTAGTTTAAGTGGGGGAGTATTGTAACGCCCCGATTCTCAGGTATTGATAGTATGACTTTAAATTTCAAGTTTCAAGTTCTACTTGAAGAGTGGATGTCCTGACTCCTCGAGTAGGAGCGGGATTGGGCCATATATTTAAGTGACCAACTCGCTAAGTCGGAAGAGTGACTCGATGAGTTGGAGCTGGAGGCTGAAACCCAAATCCCCGGGGTTGTGCACCCTATTTAAAGGATCCTTTGCCTCCTTAGCCATCCCCTTCATCCCCTATGAGTCCAGAAACCCTAACTCTCCATTTTTCTCTCTATACTTGTGTGTTTAAGCTTGAAAGGTGGATCTTGGTACGGAAAGGCTTGAAGATCAAGAATCTTTGAGCAAGGAACAGCTGGGGATCCGAAGTCTACCTCGTTTTATCATCATTTGGATGTATCAAGTCATCACCTTGAGCTTCTACTAGCTAGATCCCTTTTATATTTGAGTTTCGGGACCATTTTTGGCATTTGGTGTTGCATTTCGAGTGATGAACCAAGATCTAAAGTTGCAACTTCAATCTAGGCTCATCTTCGCTCTTATCATCATAAAGTCTAAGTCTTTAGCATGTTGGTGAAGCTCTTTTGCCTAGAACCTCTTCTTTAGCTTAATTTAAGTCATTAGTACCTTGCATAAGCATAATGTTAACTTTACGTGATAAAAATGCCCTAGGAGCTTGGATCTGCATTATGGTGCCTTAGCCTGGCTGAAAAAGCATCTGTATAGATGAAGGACCAAAGGGACTCGGCGAGTGGCATGGTCGACTCGACAAGTCCGATGAAGATTGTCGTAGATTCGACAAGTCAATAGAGTGACTCGATGAGTCCGATAAAAAATTGCCTTAGGCTCGGCGTGTCAGACGAGTGACTTGGCGAGTTGGCCAGTTATACAAGGAAGTCGGCGAGTAGCTAAGATTACTTGACGAGTTGAGGTCAACATGGATTGTTGACCATGCCAGTTGACTTCTGAGGGTATTTTTGTAAATTGAATTTTGATAGCAAAGGACATTGGTGAATATAGGTGTTGGAGTTGGAGCTACATCTAGAAGAGTTTGACACTACCTTCTGAGCTACTTGCGAGCTGAGTTATCCTCACTATATCAATTGGGTCTAAGGCAACAATGTCAGCCCTTTTCGGATGTGTGTACAGGTTTATTACATGTTATGCTTGATGATATGTATCCTGGTTATAGGATGGTTGCTATGTTAGAGATCGGTTGGATCAGTATCTTGGTTATATGATGGTTGCTATGTTAGTGATCGGTTAGATCGGTATCCTGGTTATAGGATGGTTGCACTGATTAGTGATCTATTAGATCTGCATGTTTACTTGCTTATATGTATTCGCACATGTTTGTTGGTTTGGAGAAAGGGTTGAGGCAGGTCCTGCTGTGTGCAGTAGGCCAAGACACCCTGGGCGGACCGGGTAGACTACAAGCCTTGGTCGGGCAAATCTAATCAAGCCGAAGGCCCAACGAGCGGTCCGGATAAGCTGAAGGCCCCGAGGAGGGTGGTCCAGATAGATTGAGGACTGGGAGTCGATCCAGTCTGACTGATGGCTCATTATGCATGTTGTATTTCATTTCTTATATGTTTATATGATGTGGTTATTATTGGATCAGTGTCTAAGTCCATAACTATTTCGGTATGTACTTGACCCGATGGTGCATGGTCCTTTTTGGTTGCCTTCACCAAAGCAATTTGATAGGATGAATTATGGAGAGAAAGGATTAAATATGATTTATTAATATATTATGGGAATAATATATTAAAGGAGAAATCATATTGTTTAATTAATATTAGTCAAGAATTAATAAGAATTAAGTTTGTGACTAAAAGAGATTAATTAAACTTAAGGGACTGGAATTGTAATTATAAGATAATTGCAATTGGGCTATGAATTACCTTATATTATAAGGTTGGACGAATTCTATGGGGAAACCCATTAGAAATCGTCCAAGGCCTTTAAGAAAGGAATCCATGGGCTGCTTAGGGCTTAAGCAGTTAGATTAGGGTTTCCTAGTTTAAAACCCTAATAGCCTACATGTATAAATAGCACCCTTAAGCCCCAAAAAACGTGGTGAACTAGTTGTCTAGGGTTTCCACATGTTTTTGACAGCCTCCTTCTCTTCTCTTCTTCATCCTCTTGCTCTTGGTGTTTGTGAACCATTAGAGGAGTGACATTTGTGACTCTAAGCTTTCTAAAGTCAATACAAGAAGTATTTGAGATTGTTATTACTACATAATAATCAAGGTATGATCTAAACCCTAATTCATATGTTATGTTGATTATCATATACTAGATATAGGGTTTATAGTCTTGGATAAATTGCATGTACAATAGAGAAAACTAGATCCAAGCATTAGGGTTTGTATGAGCACATAGGATGTTCTTATGATCAAAACCCATCAGTTATATCTGTATGGCTTTGGTATTTTGGGGGTAACTCACTAAGCCTTCGAGCTTACATTTATCGATTATTGTTTTAGGTACTTCTGATGGTCGTGAAAAAGAGAAGACATGATCGTACCGCTCCTCACACATTATGATTTTATGTTTTGATTCTGGGATACTCTGACTATATACTATTTAGAAAACAAGTTTTGTAATAATCATGGGTTTTGAAATGTTTTAAAAGTTTAAAATTTAGCATGATTTTTATGGATGTTACATTTACCAAGTATTTGAGTATAAGAAATCCCCTTGTTTGATGTTTTCACATGTAAGTGGTTAACACAATTTTATTGTGTTCTACTTGTATTCCCCCGCCCCCCTAAAAAGCATTTAACAGCATTTAAAACTGAAATTTGTAAAGGTATGAACTCACCTTAAGCGAGTGATTCGATTAAATGTTCGATATAGGATGATAAGTTTCCTGAGTTAGATCCCGAGACAAAACAAGTCCTAAAATGCATTTCATATACTATATATGTATACAATTAGTGAATAGAATCGTAGATACGATAAGGAAATCAACTAATTTGCAAGTTCAACTTACAAATAAGTGTGCTAGAAGCAAAATGAAAGGTTGCAAGGAGGTCACAACTCCACCTTGGGGTTTACGATCGTAAAAGGGTTCACAACCACTTGATGATTCAAGTCTTTTCAACTATAAACTCAGTGTGTGTTGGAGAAATGAAGGAGATGTCTGTGTTTACATCTCAATAATCTTGATGTAGGAAGAACACTTGAAGATCCTTAGCAATATCCTAAGAATATTCAAAGGCAAAAGGATGATAGTTGAGAGAGAATGGGGTTTTCGGTTGAAGATCTTGAGAGAGAACGCTTGAGTTTATGGTTAGAACTGTAGAAGTGATGAATATTTTAGTCAAACACACACACGCACACACAGACACACACACACACACACACACACACATATATATATATATATATATATATATATATATATATATATATATATATATATATGGTAGAGTTTACGGTCCGAAGGGTTCACGGCTGCGGTTTACGGCTGCAAACTGTTTGTGGTCTGAAGGTTTACTGCCCATGCGAGGGTTTGCGGCTCGGATGAAGGTCCTCGGTCCCAAATGTTTCCCTAACTAAACACACAACACCTTTGAATACAAGGTCTAAACTCGTACAACTCATTAATCTAACCATAAAATAATTAAAGAAATAAGTTTCACCTTTATTGGATAATTTTCACTTTCGTTGACCAACTTTTACTTTAGTTGACTAAGTTTTACTTTTACAAGATTGAAATTACAGGTTGTCACATCATCCCCCGTTAAAGAGAATTTTGTTTTTTTTGTTCTTTTAATTTTTTCATTCTTAATAGGGTTTTAGTTTTTGGATGCCATTTGAATGATTTCCGATTTTTTTTTTTTATTTTGATGTATTTTTATTTCAAAAGAATGTTTTCTTGTATTTCATTCTTATAAGAACATCTCATATTCTTTTAATAATATGTTCATATTATACAATAAATATATCTTTTTTGTAGCTTTTATTTATTTCAAGATGATATTCCTTTATGAATGTATTGTTCCAAAAAAAATCATATTCTTTCAAGGATGAAAACGCATTATGTCAAGAATATGTACTTTTTTTTTCAAAAACGTTTATCCTAAAATACGTAACACCCAATTTTCGCATTCCAATAGAATTTAATATAAACAACCGTTTATAAAATTCGAAGTAGAGATGTATTACTTTTAAGCTAAAGTCATCATTATAAATGTGTATGAAATGTCAATACGATTTCCTTAAATATATAGAACGCCTGAAACGGACTTTGTATGAAGAAGTTATGCTTTTTCGAACTTTCGCGATTAAACCAACATGGCTATGTGCGTCGTAAAATATGAATCAAAGATAGATTACTTATTAGCATTAGTGATCTAAAAAAAGTCACAATAATAGAAAAAATGAGAGCATACATAGAGAGATCGTCCAAATCTAACTTCATAAAAGAAAGTTAAGATTTTTAGAAGTTTCAACACAATAGTGTACGACACAGAAACCTAAATAGAGATCGGTTGATTGTTAGGAAAACAATCTAAACAAGATTTGAAAATCTTGTCAATATGGTGTTACAAAGGGTGCAACCTAACCCATATAGCGCTACCGGTTGATCTAAAACCAAATGGTGTTAGAAAGGGTGCAACTTAACCCATATAGCGCATTCAGCCCTCCAGGACTAGGAATTCGATTGCGGCACGACAACCATCATGCGAGGACTTGGTCTTTGCCATTTCTAACCCCTAACAATCCCCCCTTCAGAAATTTCTCCCTTGGAGAATTGAACCCACAACACTGGCTCTGATACCAATTGTGAAAACAATAAAGATCAATATATTCTATATTAATGAGATGAATTAAAGACAAGAAACGATAATGATCAAAAAGGTGCTGAATGATTATTAATCACAGTAATGGAATAGTTCTTGAGGTGGAACTATTATGTACTTGCTTCAAAAAAATGCATAACCCTAAAAGTTACATGCACGCTATATATAGACTAAGACATACATTGGTTCCGAACATCGACAGGCCCATTTCGGAAACTAATAACATACATTTGACACAACATATTATTAGACCTAAGAATCTCCCCTTCTGCAAAGTGATTATTGCAATGAGAATAGTTACAGTCATAACCAGAATCCCCCAACAACTTCTTCTCCTTCTTCTCTTTGTTATTATGATAATTCTTGTAACTCTCCTCTCTTGGCTTTTCATAACTGGAGTTGCCCTACTTGAAGTTGTTTCTAAACGAGAGAAATTCTTCTTAAAGAGCTTCTTTGGGTTAGATAACATCAAAACTTTATCCTCTTTTGACAGTTCATCATCCGAAATGTCAGATTCGGAATCATCAACAACTGATTTCTTACCTATAGTAACCAACGCCAAAGATCCAACATTAGAGACAAGCTTCGCTTCCTTAGTAACTTCATCTTCATGAGATTTCAGAATCCATATGAGTTTTTCTAGCTAATAGCTTTTGAATTGTTCATATGCCTTAACAGTAAGAACTATAGCCTTCCATTTGGATCTAAAGTTACATTGTGTTCAATGACTTGTTGCTCAAGATTGTATTTAAGTATTCTGCTTAACAAGTGATTGAAGCGATTGACTGTCATTTCTAAATTCTCATATCGTTTCTGCACAAAAGATCCAAATTCTGAAAAAAAAAAAAAAAATGTTGTCTACAAAGAGTGTTGCAAGTCGTCATCACCCGAATACAATTCCTTCAGTCTATCCCATATTCCTTTTGCAGTATCACATGTACTAACAAGACAGAATGTGTCAGGAGGAGGAGCAAATAGAATAATTCTCATTTCCTTTAGATTGCACATCAACTTGATCTTCTCATCAGTTGCAGGATTGGTTGCAATAACTGTATAATAATCCTTCTGACTTTTTACTTCTTTCTTCCTTTCTAAATACTTGTATGTTTCAACAGTCATTGCTTGCCAAATAGTAGAACCATGCTCTTCAAATCCCAGTACGTAATCTTCAAAGTAAAGAGCCCAGACCTCAGAATCTTCTGGAAAAAGGATCAAAATCCTTGTTGTTAAACCAATTCTACTTGGGAGATTAAAAGAGAGAGAATGAAGATCGTTGTTAGCCATATTAACGAGGATTCAATGAAACCAAATATAGAATCACATATGTAAACTTGAATCAGGTTCAAGGGAAAACTAGAGATTCAGATATGAGATCTATAATCGATTGAGATGATTGAGATAGCAAGAAGAGATCTTAAAAACTGATAAACCAAAATGAAAAACCCTTTACTCGACAGAGGAGTAGCAAATTGATTACACTATATCCTACTCTGATGCCACTTGTTGGATATCAGCGCTACCGGTTGATCTAAAACCAATTGGTGTTAGAAAGGGCGCAACCTAACCCATATATCACATTCAGCCCTCCAAGACCAGGCATTCAATTGTGGCACAACGACCATCATGAGAGGACATGGTCGATGCCATTTCTGACCCCCAACAATCCCCCCCCCCCCCCCTTTAAAAATTGCTCAATGAGAGAATCGAACCCATGCCATTGGCTTTGATACCAATTGTGAAAACAATAGAGATCGATATATTCTATATTAATGAGATGAATTAAAGACAAGAAACGATAATGATCAAAAAGGTGTTGAATGATTATTAATCACCGTAATAGAATAGTTCTTGAGGTGGAACTATTATGTACTTGCTTCAAAAAAAGGCATAACCCTAAAAGTTACATGCACGCTATATATAAACTAAGACATACAACGGTTCCAAAGATGGACAAGCCCATTTCGGAATCTAATAACATACATTTGACACAACATATTATTAGACCTAACAATTATGTCGATATAAAGACAGTCGAGTATGAATACCGTATGAGAGAATTATGATTTTTGTATGGGCTTTAGTAGTCTAAGCATGTTAAAAATATATCTTTAAAAAAAATAAAGTCAAAATTAGCCAACGGAGTGCAAATGAAAGTTGTACATATCGTCGATAGCTACGTGTGGATATAATGAACGTCGAAAACGAGCTCATATGAAGAAGATATGATTTTTTGAATAAAATGAAAATATGCGTATGTGTAGCCCGTGCCGAGTGGAGGTGTGACGTGCTCTGACACATCACTAGATTTTTGCTACGTGTCACACTCTGCATGGAGACACATCATCCACCCAACAACGTGCATGACACATACTCATAGGGTGCATGGCACGCTTTCATATATTTTTTGTATAAATAGAGCTTCATCCATCCGTTCGATCTCCACACCCTCTTAAACTTCTCTCATAGGTTTCTCTCAAGCTTAGCCAAAACTTTTTGTAGTTTTGAGTCCCTAGCAAATCCCTGAGGCCCTTGAGAGCCCGACATCCAGTAGCTAGTAGGACAGAGTTCATACATTGCAATTTCTGTACATTTGTCAGGAAAATCTCTATAAGTTAAGCTACACTTATATCGCTTTTAGTGTAACTTATATTTATAGTCATAGTTGTCATTATGAACTTATAAATAAGATTTATCAGTAATTTAATGTTGACTGATATACTTATGGGAGAGGTGTCTAGAATGGTCATTTTGGCTTGGTTGTTGGATTTCAGAAAGACTATATGTTGAAATGACACTATCTCTCGACTGTCCGGCGTGGCTAATCCTTATTTGATAGAACTCTCAGTAGTCATTAGGACTAGTGAAGGATCTAGCTTTCATTACTAGATCATCATCGGGGTTAATAAGTTATAGTATTATAGGTTAATACTTGTCAAGCGTGTTACCAGCCAGTTGGATCGCTAGTAGAATCGCCCAAATAGTTGTCAATCTTTCGAGTAATTGTCCAGGTGAGTTATCTCACTATACTATGTAGTATTATATATATATATATATATATATATATATATATATATATATATATATATCCATGTATGTTAGGATAGGGAATGCATAGAGTAACTCTAGTAGTATAATCTTTATGTGCTTAAGTTTAAATTGGTAGAGTAGGAAGTATGAATGTGCCTGTATTAGTAGAATTTAAAATACAGTCTATATGTGTGAAATTGTTGTGATATTGGACTTAGTTAGGGGATGATGGTGGAATGGTTAAAGTGGTTTGGAGGCTATACACCTGTGTGTTGACGAAATGGAAAGTAGGTCGTAAGTACATATAGACTTGTGTGTTAATGAAATGGAAAGTAAGGCATAATTCGACATAGAACCTTGTTGATGAAATGGCAATTAAGTCATAAGTACATATAGGTCTGTCTTGATGAAATGATATGTAGGCCGTAAGTACACATAGACCCATGTTGAAGATGAAATCGTTGGGTCGTTAGTTCGTGATACAAATATTATTTGCAGATCGTGAGCCATTGTTTGTAAGCCTAGCACTTACCCAGTTGTTACAAATGTTTTTCAGGTACTCCATTGATTCTTAAGAAGGGAAATGTTTGATTGTACACACGCGCATTCACAATCATGTTTATGCATTATAGTTTGATGTAACTGAATATTTTAATAAATAAAAATGAAAATATTAAGGTTGAAAATCGAGACGTAACAAGTTTGTATCAGAGCCATGATTTGAGAGAACTGGATGAACACTCGATGATTCCAGACAAAAACTAACGATCTGAGTAGTTAATAAATCTTTTTGTAAAAAGAATAATATAAAAGGAAAGAATGCGATGCATACAGTCATCCAAGCTCAGAAAGGAAAGTGATTCCCAAAATATCCATATTGTTATATATGTTGATATATGATATGATAGAAATGCATGGTAGTATATAGGCTAGGGATCTTTTTAGGAATTGTAGGTTAGAATTGTCTAATACTTATGATGCCTTATAGCCTAGAAAATGGTTTTTTATTTGCTCCTTAGAACCTATATTGATATTAAGTAGTTGTTTGTAAAATACATTATTAAATAGTTTAGATTTCCTGATTTGGCGCTATTGCGCATCTCTCATTTTCGTCTAACAGACGTAGTTTCAGATCTTTTAGTCGAAAAACTATTTGATTTTAGAGGCATGAAATTGTATTCGTCCAATAATTAGATAATATTGGTAGAATTTCTTCCTCGACTAATAGTAGAGAGAAGTGGAAAGGAATCCTAGAAGGATAGTCTAGGAGATTTAATATATGCTTGATAGGAATATATTCGTACATAGAACATTGGTAAAGATGCAAAGTCCTATTGGAGTCTAGGAAAAACGTGTTGTATGTTCTTGTGGGACATATACATATATCTTTAATGGTTATCGTGTGTAATTTTGGAAGTGACATGGAGATGGCAAGACAATTTTTGGGACAAGTATGAGTATGTGTGAAAGGTAGTAAAGGCCTATACTACCCGAAGCACGTGACTCGCACTTGGATCAAGAAGAGTCAAAAAGTTGCTAAGGCACTAGTATTTAGGTAGATAGTGTGGCTAACATTATGAACTCGTTTCATTTCCATCATTACCTATTATACGATGATGTCTAGAAGAGTGACTCTAAGTTCAAGCCTAAGTGACCATATAAGATCGAGTCTGATTTATGTAAGTAAGTTAGCTTATGAGAATTTTATCCGATATAGTTCCGACTTTAGTCGTGGGATTTAAGAAGGAAGTAATCAAGATAATCGACAGAAAAATTACAGCCTTCATTGGGGCAAAGCAACTAGCACCTAGAATTGCTACATGTTGTGGCGCGGTTGTATGTCGACCCCCATAACCCAAGGAGAGAAAGATAGAGTGAATTCATAAATCATCATTGTTGTTAGTAGTTTGATTACGTTAGTAGATTAGTTACACATGCACGCTAGTGCGTTTTTAGACGACCTTGTGCTTGTCACGAACTTATGCTGTTTCGATCATGATATATGAGAAAACCACTTAGGCATATTTAGTAGTACTTCGAAGATATTGTTAAAGGTCATTGGATATGATAGACATGACTTTCTTCAAAGTCAAAAGGAGCTATAATTCACGTAGGCAAGGCCAACATAGACTTCGGCTAGTGACAAGCAACAATCGACGATGGGTCAAACCCAAGTGGGGGAGAACCGACCCTTAAGCAGAAAGTACGAAAGGAAGTTCCACTTTCAATTTCAATATCAATGTCTAGGAGAGTAGCAACATAAGAAAGTAGATATAGTTAGTTTCGTTAAGCGAGTAACAGAAGAAGGAAATATTTTGTTCGATTACCCATAGGCTATGAGTTTCTTGCTTCTCGAGGAAAGGTTATTTTTCATTCCAATCGTCTTATTAGGAAATTGCCAAATTCTCATGTGCAACTCGGATATACAACAAAACTAGATAGGTTCGTGCCTTCGATGATATAGGATATTTCCTCACAATAGAGGACCAGGAATTCAACAAGTAGTATAGTTTGCCATAGAAATCGTCAAGTACTCAAGACATACACTAGACTTAGGAATTTGGTTTCAACCATAATAAAGGATTTAGTTAACCCAAGCCAAATGATTGTAGTAGTAAGATCAACGTCAAGGGATAGATTATTTTCGTAAGTATGATTAGAGACCCACAGGAGGAGACCATTTAAAAAGGACTAAGCTCATTAAGGACATGTTAATACTTTAGTGTAACTTTAGGCATCAGGATACACTACGTGTTTAGTTTAGTTATCCTTTTAGTCGATAAGTGTTAGAATTAATAGAGAATCAGGATTGAATCTCAACGTTCATAGATCAACATAGGACGGCAGTAAGACTTTAGCACCCATATAGTGTAGGTTAAGGACTTCTAAATTAGTTGTAGCCTCAAATTTAAAAAAAAAAAAAAAGATCGATGGTGATAAGTAGATATAAAGGAAGGATGATGACTAGGAAAGTCACAAAATGGTTGCGAGTCTTTAGGACCACCAAAAGATTGATTGCAAGTCTTTAAGTCCCCCGAGGGGGAGGGGTATTAGGCGACCTAGTGCTCATGAGAAAGCCTTATTATGAGTCCTTCGCTAATATTAGAGTATCGGTTTCAGTGTTTTTCAAACCAATAAACCCATAATAGTAGTCCTGGTTAAAATTCAGGATGTTGAAACGCGTAAACTAGGTTGGGATGTCGTTTGTAATATATATATATATATATATATATATATATATATATATATATATATATATATATATATATATATATATATATATATATATATATATATATATTTGTGTGTATTTTAAGGATATGTCATAAGCCTTTTATAGGCATGTTCCTAAAAATGGATTCCGTTAGGATGTCATACATAAATTTCCACAATTCATCACTTCATATCAAGTCAAATGTGTCGGTATTTCACGTATGAAGGAGATCATCCATCGAAGAACATAAGATTCAGGAAGTCTAGACTGACGAGTTCCAGGTTTGGAAGATTTTGCGAGCAGTTTAGAAGTACGTCTAAGGTAGAAAACAAATTTCTACGAGCGATTAAGTACGGAGGGACAAATTCGATGCAGCAACATCGGCTAGATATTAGGTTGATCCCGTGAAACCCCGGTATGATAGTGTAGGCGGTATCCTAAAAGTGCGTTAGGAGTAGGATTTTGGGGACAAAATGTCTATAAATGGGGGAGATTTGTAGCACCCTATTTTTGCATTCTAATAAGAATTCAATATAAACCGTCATTTATAAAATTTAAAGTAGAGATGTATTACTTTTGATCTAAAGTAATCATTTTAAACATGTAGGAACCATCAATACGATTTCCTTAGATATTTAAAACGGTCGAATCTGACTTCGTATGAAGAACCAACACGGCTATGCGCATCGTAAAATACGAATCAGAGATAGATTACTTACTAGTCTTAGTAATCTAAACGGAAGTCATATTAATCGCAAAAAAAGAGCATGCATAGAGAGAACGTCTAAATCTGACTTCATAAGAGGAAGCTATGTTTTTTAGAAATTTCAGTGCATTAGTGTAGGACATAGAAACCGAAATAAAGATTAGTTGATTGTTAGGAAAACAATCTAAATGAAAGTTGAAGATCCCGTCCATATGAATTCATCGATATAAAGACAATCGAGAACGGATATCGTATGAGAGAGTTATGATTTTAATACAGGCTTTAGCATTCTAAGCCTGTTAAAAATATAACTTAAAAAAATAAGTTCAAAATTAGCCGACGTAGTCTAAATGAAAGTTGTAGATTTTGTCGATAGTTCCGCATGGATACAAAGAACATCGAAAACAGAGCTTGTATGAAGAAGATATGGATTTTTGAAAAAACTTAATATACGCGTGTGCGCGGCGCGCGCCGACAGGAGGCGCGACGTGCTCTGACACTCCCCTAGATTTTCGCCACATGTCACACTCTGGATAGAGCCACGTCACCCACCCGGAAAAGTGCACGGCGTGCACATATATATGGTGTGTGGTACGCTTTCAGGTATTTTTGGTATAAATACAACTTCTTCCCTCCATTCGATCTCCACACCCTCCCAAACTTCTCTCTCGATTTTCTCTCAACGTTATCCCTATTTTACCATAGTTTTGAGTCCCTAGCGAACCTTAAGGCCCCTAATATCCCGATATCTAGTAGCTAGCAGACCGGACTTCTGCCTGTGCAATTTCCAGACTTTTTCAGGAAAATCGCTATAAGTTAAGCTACACTTATATCGTTTTTAGTGTAACTTATATTTATAGTCAAAGTCGTCATTATGAACATATAAATAAGATCTATCAATAATTCCAGTTATAATGTTGATTGATATAATTATGGGGGAGGTGTTTAAAATGATCATATTGTCGTATTTATTGGATTTCATAAATGTTATATACCGAAATGATTCTACCTCCTGAGTGTCCGGCCTGGCTAATCCTTATTTGATAGATCTCTTAATATTCATTGGGATTAGTGAAGGATCTAGCTTTCATTACCGGATCGACATATGAGTTAATAAGTTATATCATTATACGTTAATACTTGTTAAGCATGTTACCAGCCAGTTGGAAAAAAATTAAACATGAAATTCCTAAAAATAGTAAAAAAATCTATAAAATATTTACTCAAAATATAGTCAAAAATTCATC